>NC_060179.1:12794191-12801691 GCF_021184085.1 Oncorhynchus gorbuscha
AGTAGAGTAGAAGAGAGGAGAGGTGAGGGGAGAAAAGAGAGGAGAAGAGAGGAGAGGTGAGGGGAGAAGAGAAGAGAGGAGAAGAGAGTAGAGTAGAAGAGAGGAGAGGTGAGGGGAGAAGAGAAGAGAGGAGAAGAGAGTATAGTAGAAGAGAGGAGAGGTGAGGGGAGAAGAGAAGAGGGGAGAAGAGAAGAGAGGAGAAGTGAGGGGAGAAGAGAAGAGAGGAGAAGAGAGGAGAGGTAAGGGGGAGAAGAGGGGTATTGTTTTGTATTCTATCATTTTTGTCATGTTTTTTCTAATTCCACCTCCACCTGTCTGAGAAGATTAAGAAAGTAATTCCGCTGAAAAGTCAACCTCTCAACAAAATGAAATCCAATCACCTAAGTTAGGCTGTGTTGTTTAGACATTCGTGTCACCGTACACATGGGATCTATTGTGTGAGAGGCAGGAGTGATAGAAGAATTGAGGTGTGGTAATAAGAAGGGCAGACATATGGTTTACCTGAGGGTTGCTGCTGGTCAGAGGGGCTCTGTGTGTCTGAATGACCCATTAATACCCATTACTGTCCACCAGGAAATAAGACAAGCGTTTCCATGGCTTCTCTCTCTGGATCCTGTTCTCCTGTCCTCCGCTGTCTTGATCCTCTTCTCCTGTCCTCCTCTATCTTGATCCTCTTCTCCTCTCCTCTATCTTGATCCTCTTCTCCTCTCCTCTCTCTTGATCCTCTTCTCCTCTCCTCTATCTTGATCTTCTTCTCTCCTCTCTTGATCCTCTTCTCCTCTCCTCTATCTTGTCCTCTTCTTCTCTCCTCTCTCTTGATCCTCTTCTACTCTCCTCTATCTTGATCCTCTTCTCCTATCCTCTCTCTTGATACTCTTCTCCTCTCCTCTATCTTGATACTCTTCTCCTCCCCTCTCTCTTGATACTCTTCTCCTCTCCTCTGTCTTGATACTCTTCTCCTCTCCTCTGTCTTGATACTCTTCTCCTCTCCTCTGTCTTGATACTCTTCTCCTCTCCTCTATCTTGATCCTCTTCTCCTCTCCTCTCTCTTGATACTCTTCTCCTCTCGTCTATCTTGATCCTCTTCTCCTCTCCTCTATCTTGATCCTCTTCTCCTCTCCTCCTCTCCTCTCTCTTGATACTCTTCTCCTCTCCTCTCTCTTGATACTCTTCTCCTCTCCTCTATCTTGATCCTCTTCTCCTGGCCTCCTCTTTCTTGATCCTCTTCTCCTCTCCTCTCTCTTGATCCTCTTCTCCTCTCCTCTACCTTGATCCTCTTCTCTCATCTCTTGATCCTCTTCTCCTCTCCTCTATCTTGATCCTCTTCTCTCCTCTCTTAATCCTCTTCTCCTCTCCTCTCTCTTGATCCTCTTCTCCTCTCCTCTATCTTGATCCTCTTCTCCTCTCCTCCTCTCCTCTCTCTTGATACTCTTCTCCTCTCCTCTATCTTGATCCTCTACTCTCCTCTCTTGATCCTCTTCTCCTGGCCTCCTCTGTCTTGATCCTCTTCTCCTCTCCTCTATCTCGATCCTCTTCTCCTGTCCTCCTCTCTTGATCCTCCTCTCCTCTATCTCGATCCTCTTCTCCTGTCCTCCTCTCTCTTGATCCTCTTCTCTCCTCTCTTGACCCTCTTCTCCTCTCTTCCTCTTCATTCTCTTCTCCTCTCTTCCTCTTCATTCTCTTCTCCTCTCATCTGTAAACAGATCTGATGGTAAATGTGTGTTTGTATTTTGGATGTGTTGTGTTTACACAGTATTTTATAAGTATTGTGTTCATACAGTATTATAGAAGTATTGTGTTTATACAGTAGTCTATAAGTATTGTGTTTATACAGTATTTTATAAGTATTGTGTTTATACAGTATTCTAGAATTATTTTGTTTATACAGTATTCTAGATATACTGTGTTTATACAATATTCCAGATGTATTGTGTTGATACAGTATTCCAGATGTATTGTGTTTACACAATATTCCAGATGTATTGTGTTGATACAGTATTCTAGATGTATTGTGTTGATACAGTATTCCAGATGTATTCTGTTGATACAGTATTCCAGATGTATTGTGTTTATACAGTATTCCAGATGTATTGTGTTGATACAGTATTCCAGATGTATTGTGTTGATACAGTATTCCAGATGTATTGTGTTGATACAGTATTCCTGGTGTATTGTGTCGATACAGTATTTCAGATGTATTGTGTTGATACAGTATTCCAGATGTATTGTGTTGATACAGTATTCCAGATGTATTGTGTTGATACAGTATTCCAGATGTATTGTGTTGATACAGTATTCCAGATGTATTGTGTTGATACAGTATTCCAGATGTATTGTGTTGATACAGTATTCCAGATGTATTGTGTTGATACAGTATTCCAGATGTATTGTGTTGATACAATATTCCAGATGTATTGTGTTGATACAGTATTCCTGGTGGTGATAAATTGTTTTGGGGAACAAGGCCCTTGCCAAGCCTCGTTAGGGGATAAGAGGCTAATTAAATATGCATTAGCTGTGACTAAAACAAACACAGCAATGAGATCTGCCCTCATGAATATACGGGGAGGTAATTATGTATCCCCTTGGAGAGGGAGTTGGAGAGAGGAGCAGAGGGGGAGAGGGGGAGATGGGGAGAGGGGCAGAGAGGGAGATGGGGAGAGGGGCAGAGAGGGAGATGGGGAGAGGGGGAGAGAGGGAGATGTGGAGAGGGGATATGGGGAGAGGGGGAGATGGGGCAAGAGGGAGAGGGGGAGAGGGGGAGAGAGGGAGATGGGGAGAGGGGGAGATGGGGAGATGGGGAGAGGGGGAGATGGGGAGAGAGGAAGAGGGGAGAGGGGGGAGAGAGGGAGATGGGGAGAGGGGGAGATGTGGAGAGGGGGAGATGGGGAGAGAGGAAGAGGGGGAGAGGGGGAGAGGGGGAGAGGGGGAGAGAACTGGGTATGAACAACATGGTACCAGAGAAGAAGGCAGACGTTTTAGTGTCCCCAGCCGAATGTGTTTTTTTTGTTCGTTTATTTGAGTTGTTAGTAACTCCTTTTTTTACTCTTTTTGTACATAATGTTGCCGCTACCGTCTCTTAAGACAGAAAATAACTCCTAGACATCAGGACAGCGATTTACTCACCACAGACAAGCAGAACCCTTTTTTCTCCCTTAACGGTTCTGACGAGCCCGATGCGAAGGACACACTGCTTCCTCGGGAACAGGCCCCGATCCCCGTGTTCTGCGTGAATAGGAGGCAGAGAAAGAGGGGCCTTCTGAGAATTTGTAGGTGATCGATTAAACCCACACTTCCATTCTGCTACCAAACGTGGAATCCTTAGAGAAAATTGAATCAACGAGTTATGTGGAAGATTAAACCACGGGACATTACAAACTGTAACATCTTATGCTTCATGGAGTTGTGGCTGAACGACGACAATATCAACATACAGCTGGCTGGTTATAAATTGTACCGGCAGGATAGAACAGCGGCGTCTGGTAAGAAAATGGCCGGTGGACTTGGTATTTTTGTAAATAACAGCTGGTGCACGATATCTAAGGAAGTCTCAAGCTATTGCTCGCCTGAGGGAGAGCATCTCATGATAACCTGTGGACCACACTACCTACTGAGAGAGTTTCCATCTGTATTCTTCGTAGCTGTTTACATACGACCACAGTCAGACCACAGTCAGAGGCTGGCACTAAGACAACATTAAAAGCTGTATTCTGCCATAAGCAAACAAGAAAACGCTCACCCAGAGGCGGTGCTCCTAGTAGCCAGGGACTTTGATGCAGGGAAACTTAAATCCGTTCTACCAAATTTCTGTCAGCATGTTATATGTGCAACGCTGATCCTCAACACAGGGGCCTCTCAGGGGTGCGTGCTCAGTCCCCTCCTGTACTCCCTGTTCACTCATGACTGCACGGCCAGGCACGACTCCAACACCATTAGATTTGCCAATGACATAACAGTGGTAGGCCTGACACCAACAATGACGAGGCAGCCTATAGGGTGGAGGTCAGAGACCTGGCCGTGTGGTGCTAGGACAACAACCTGTCCCTCATCGTGATCAAGACAAAGGAGATGATTGTGGACTGCAGGAAAAAGAGGACCTAGCACGCGCCCATTCTCATAGACAGTGCTGCGTTTAAGCAGGTTGAGAGCTTCAAGTTCCTTGGTGTCCACATCACCAACAAAATAACATGATCCAAGCACACTAAGACAGTCATGAAGAGGGCACAGCAAAACCTATTCCCCCTCAGGAGACTGAAATGTTTGTCATGGGTCCTCAGATTCTCAAAGGTTCTACAGCTGCACCAACGAGAGCATCCTGACTAGTTGCATCGCTGCTTCATATGGCAACTGCGCGGTCTCCGACTGCAAGGCACAGCAGAGGGTAGTGTGAACGGCACAGTCCATCACTGGTGCCAAGCTTCCTGCCATCCAGGACCTCTACACCAGGCAGTGTCAGAGGAGGGCCCTAGAAATTGTCAAAGACTCCAGCCAACCTAGTCACAGACTGCTCTCTCTGCTACCGCACGGCAAGTGGTACTAGAGCGCCAAGTCTCGGTCCAAGGGGCTTCTAAACAGCTTCTACCCCCAAGCCATAAGACTCCTGAACATCTAGTCAAAATGGCTACCCAGACTATTTACACTGAATCCCCCCCTCTTTACACCACTGCTACTCTCTGTTTTCATCTATGCATAGTCACTTTAATAACTCTAGTCGAGGTACATACTACCTCAAATAACCGGTGCCCCTGCACATTATCTCGGTACCCCCCTGTATATAGTCTTGCTATTGCTATTTTACCGCTGCTCTTTAATTGTTTGTTACTTTTCTCTCTTATTCTTATCTGTGTTTATTTGGAAACTGCATTGTTGGTTAGGGACTCGTAAGTAAGCATTTCACTGTAATGTCTGTTGTATTAGGTGCATGTGACTAATACAATTTGATTGATTTGATTTGAACAGAGTGTCAGGGGTATTCACTCACTGTATGTTGCCTACTAGGATAAGAGGATTGCCTTCAAATGTATTGGCTATAGGGTTACTACTGGGTTAACACTAGGTTACTACTGGGTTACTACTGGGTTAACACTAGGTTACTACTGGGTTAACACTAGGTTACTACTGGGTTACTACTGGGTTAACACTAGGTTACTACTGGGTTAACACTAGGTTACTACTGGGTTACTACTGGGTTAACACTAGGTTACTACTGGGTTAACACTAGGTTACTACTGGGTTACTACTGGGTTAACACTAGGTTACTACTGGGTTACTACTGGGTTAACACTAGGTTACTACTGGGTTACTACTGGGTTATTATTGGGTTAACACTAGGTTACTACTGGGTTACTACTGGGTTACTACTGGGTTAACACTAGGTTACTACTGGGTTACTACTGGGTTAACACTAGGTTACTATTGGGTTAACACTAGGTTACTACTAGGTTACTACTGGGTTACTACTGGGTTAACACTAGGTTACTACTGGGTTACTACTGGGTTAACACTAGGTTACTACTGGGTTAACACTAGGTTACTACTGGGTTACTACTGGGTTACTACTGGGTTAACACTAGGTTACTACTGGGTTAACACTAGGTTACTACTGGGTTACTACTGGGTTAACACTAGGTTACTACTGGGTTACTACTGGGTTACTACTGGGTTACTACTGGGTTACTACTGGGTTAACACTAGGTTACTACTGGGTTAACACTAGGTTACTACTGGGTTACTACTGGGTTAACACTAGGTTACTACTGGGTTACTACTGGGTTAACACTAGGTTACTACTGGGTTACTACTGGGTTATTATTGGGTTAACACTAGGTTACTACTGGGTTACTACTGGGTTAACACTAGGTTACTACTGGGTTACTACTGGGTTAACACTAGGTTACTACTGGGTTACTACTGGGTTAACACTAGGTTACTACTGGGTTAACACTAGGTTACTACTGGGTTACTACTGGGTTATTACTGGGTTAACACTAGGTTACTACTGGGTTATTACTGGGTTAACACTAGGTTACTACTGGGTTAACACTAGGTTACTACTGGGCCAACACTAGGTTACTACTGGGTTAACACTAGGTTACTACTGGGTTACTACTGGGTTAACACTAGGTTACTACTGGGTTACTACTGGGTTAACACTAGGTTACTACTGGGTTACTACTGGGTTAACACTAGGTTACTACTGGGTTACTACTGGGTTACTACTGGGTTAACACTAGGTTACTACTGGGTTAACACTAGGTTACTACTAGGTTACTACTTGGTTACTACTGAGTTAACACTAGTTTACTACTGGGTTACTACTGGGTTAACACTAGGTTACTACTGGGTTACTACTGGGTTATTACTGGGTTAACACTAGGTTACTACTGGGTTATTACTGGGTTAACACTAGGTTACTACTGGGTTAACACTAGGTTACTACTGGGTTAACACTAGGTTACTACTGGGTTACTACTGGGTTATTACTGGGTTAACACTAGGTTACTACTGGGTTACTACTGGGTTAACACTAGGTTACTACTGGGTTACTACTGGGTTAACACTAGGTTACTACTGGGTTACTACTGGGTTAACACTAGGTTACTACTGGGTTACTACTGGGTTACTACTGGGTTAACACTAGGTTACTACTGGGTTAACACTGGGTTACTGCTGGGTTACTACTTGGTTACTACTGGGTTAACACTAGGTTACTACTGGGTTACTACTGGGTTAACACTAGATTACTACTGCGTTACTACTGGGTTAACACTAGGTTACTACTGGGTTACTACTGGGTTATTACTGGGTTAACACTAGGTTACTACTGGGTTACTACTGGGTAAACAATAGGTTACTACTTGGTTACTACTGGGTTAACACTAGTTTACTACTGGGTTACTACTGGGTTAACACTAGGTTACTACTGGGTTACTACTGGGTGAACACTAGGTTAACACTAGGTTACTACTGGGTTACTACTGGACTACTACTGGGTTAACACTAGGTTACTACTGGGTTACTACTGGGTTAACACTAGGTTACTACTGGGTTACTACTGGGTTAACACTAGGTTACTACTTGGTTCACACTAGGTTACTACTTGGTTCACACTAGGTAACTACTGGGTTAACACTAGGTTACTACTTGGTTCACACTAGGTTACTACTGGGTTACTAGTGGGTTAACACTAGGTTACTACTGGGTTACTACTGGGTTATTACTGGGTTAACACTAGGTTACTACTGGGTTAACACTAGGTTACTACTGGGTTAACACTAGGTTACTACTGGGTTAACTACTGGGTTACTACTGGGTTACTACTGGGTTAACACTAGGTTACTACTGGGTTAACACTAGGTTACTACTGGGTTAACACTAGGTTACTACTGGGTTAACACTAGGTTACTACTGGGTTACTACTGGGTTAACACTAGGTTACTACTGGGTTACTACTGGGTTACTACTGGGTTAACACTAGGTTACTACTGGGTTAACACTAGG
>NC_060179.1:12804191-12816691 GCF_021184085.1 Oncorhynchus gorbuscha
GTCGCTTTGAAGGCTTGGTGAACACAGACACACACACACACACACAGTGACCTTCTTCTCTTGCTCAGTAATGATAATTCTCCAACCAGACAGAAAGTAACATAGACTTTAAAATGGTGTCTGGGAAAGTAAACTGATTGTCTTAATGAATCTGTTCATTATTGATATTTAAAATTAAACACATACTCTTGGCTGCTTGGTTCTCTGACCTGGTGCAATTAGTTTGGGATGAAGTATAGTTTGAATCATAACTTTAAGGATTCATATACCTAGTAAGGTGTTTTGGGGGGAATTAGCCCTGATTGTAATTATGACTTTTTTTATACGTTGAGTCACTATTTGTAATTGTTCAAATGTTCTCCCAGGAAGATACTGACTTGGCGTGACCTAGTCCGTAACTCGAAAAGCCCCTGACTTAGACTTCCTAGTGTCGTGTGCGTGACATCATGTTTATTTGATAAAGGAATAATCTACGACCATGTTAATTAGGCTTTACAGTTGTTTGTAGTGAGATCCAATTCAAATGCACACTTGTTTCCATCACTTTTCTCTCCCCTCCCTCCCTGCTCTCCCTCTTTCTTACCCGCTACCTTTCTCTCCCCTCCCTCCCTCTCTCCCTCTTTCTTACCTGCTACCTTTCTCCCCTCCCTCCCTCTCTCCCTCTTTCTTACCCGCTACCTTTTCTCCCCTCCCTCCCTGCTCTCCCTCTTTCTTACCCGCTACCTTTCTCTCCCCTCCCTCCCTCTCTCCCTCTTTCTTACCTGCTATCTTTCTCTCCCCCTCCCTCTCTCCCTCTTTCTTACCTGCTACCTTTGTCTCCCCCTCCCTCTCTCCCTCTTTCTTACCCCTACCTTTCTCTCCTCCCTCCCTGCTCTCCCTCTTTCTTACCTGCTACCTTTTCCCCTCCTCTCTCCCTCTTTCTTACCCACTCTCCCCCTCCCTCCCCTCTCCCTCTTTCTTACCTGCTACCTTTCTCTCCCTCCCTCCCTCTCTCCCTCTTTCTTACCCACCACCTTTTCTCCCCCTCCCTCTCTCCCTCTTTCTTACCCACTACCTTTCTCCCCTCCCTCCCTGCTCTCCCTCTTTCTTACCTGCTACCTTTCTCTCCCCTCCCCTCTCTCCCTCTTTCTTACCCACTACCTTTCTCCCCTCCATCCCTCCCTCTCTCCCTCTTTCTTACCCACTACCTTTCTCCCCCCTCCCTCTCTCCCTCTTTCTACCTGCTACCTTTCTCTCCCCCCTCCCTCTCTCCCTCTTTCTTACCTGCTACCTTTCTCTCCCCTCCCTCCCTCTCTCCCTCTTTCTTACCCGCTACCTTTCTCCCCTCCCTCCCTGCTCTCCCTCTTTCTTACCCGCTACCTTTCTCCCCTCCCTCTCTCCCTCTTTCTTACCCACTACCTTTCTCCCCACCCTCCCTCTCTCCCTCTTTCTTACCCGCTACCTTTCTCTCCCCCCTCCCTCTCTCCCTCTTTCTTACCCGCTACCTTTCTCCCCCTCCCTCTCTCCCTCTTTCTTACCCACTACCTTTCTCCCTCCCTCCCTGCTCTCCCTCTTTCTTACCTGCTACCTTTCTCCCCTCCCTCTCTCCCTCTTTCTTACCCACTACCTTTCTCCCCCTCCCTCTCTCCCTCTTTCTTACCCACTACCTTTCTCCCCCTCCCTCTCTCCCTCTTTCTTACCTGCTACCTTTCTCCCCCTCCCTCTCTCCCTCTTTCTTACCCGCTACCTTTCTCCCTCCCACTCTCCCTCTTTCCCTACCTTTCTCCCCTCTCTCCCTCTTTCTTACCTGCTACCTTTCTCCCCTCCCTCTCTCCCTCTTTCTTACCTGCTACCTTTCTCCCCTCCCTCTCTCCCTCTTTCTTACCCGCTACCTTTCTCCCCTCCCTCTCTCCCTCTTTCTTACCTGCTACCTTTCTCTCCCCTCCCTCTCTCCCTCTTTCTTACCCGCTACCTTTCTCTCCCCCTCCCTCTCTCCCTCTTTCTTACCCGCTACCTTTCTCCCCCCTCCCTCTCTCCCTCTTTCTTACCCACTACCTTTCTCCCCCCCCTCCCTCTCTCCCTCTTTCTTACCCGCTACCTTTCTCCCTCCCTCCCTCTCTCCCTCTTTCTTACCCGCTACCTTTCTCCCCTCCCTCCCTCTCCCCCTCTTTCTTACCTGCTACCTTTCTCCCCTCCCTCTCTCTCTCCCTCTTTCTTACCCGCTACCTTTGTCTCCCCCCTCCCTCTCTCTCTCCCTCTTTCTTACCTGCTACCTTTCTCCCCTCCCTCTCTCTCTCCCTCTTTCTTACCCGCTACCTTTCTCTCCCCCCTGAATGGCAGCATAAATAAACAGTGTGCTTTCCTTGTGGTTTTTTAAGAGAGGGAGGGTTAACTCTAAACAGCTGTCTGACAGTTTGTTTAAAAAGCACAAAGTCTCCAATCTAAAGTTCATTTGGAGAGCCCCTGTAATTAGTTAAGAGTTCTAAACCTTAAGTTAATTAGTAATTCTCCCGGCCCAGAAATTAGGACAGTCATGAGCAGGACATCTTACGGTGTGTGTGCGTGCGTGTGCTTGTGTCTGTACACGTGTTCGTCTGCATCAATGTGTCTTTGATAGTGTAGTTAGTTAAAATACCTCATACATTAATCCCTTTTGCTTTTTTGCAGATATATCAGGTCTGCTGGGTGAAACCTTCTTTCTTCTTAGCAGATATATCAGGTCTGCTGGGTGAAACCTTCTTTCTTCCTAGCAGATATATCAGGTCTGCTGGGTGAAACCTTCTTTCTTCTTAGCAGATATATCAGGTCTGCTGGGTGAAACCTTATTTCTTCTTAGCAGATATATCAGGTCTGCTGGGTGAAACCTTCTTTCTTCTTAGCAGATATATCAGGTCTGCTGGGTGAAACCTTATTTCTTCTTAGCAGATATATCAGGTCTGCTGGGTGAAACCTTCTTTCTTCTTAGCAGATATATCAGGTCTGCTGGGTGAAACCTTCTTTCTTCTTAGCAGATATATCAGGTCTGCTGGGTGAAACCTTCTTTCTTCCTAGCAGATATATCAGGTCTGCTGGGTGAAACCTTCTTTCTTCCTAGCAGATATATCAGGTCTGCTGGGTGAAACCTTCTTTCTTCCTAGCAGATATATCAGGTCTGCTGGGTGAAACCTTCTTTCTTCTTAGCAGATATATCAGGTCTGCTGGGTGAAACCTTCTTTCTTCTTAGCAGATATATCAGGTCTGCTGGGTGAAACCTTCTTTCTTCTTAGCAGATATATCAGGTCTGCTGGGTGAAACCTCAAAGCGAGGGACAACATGAGATTAGGTCATGGCTAGCAGTGGAGGAATGCCTGATGGGATACCTGCTCTGTCATTATGTTGAAGGCAATAATGACAGGGTAACACATTCTCTCCCTGGACAGTTTCCTTGTAACACAGGGGTTTGAACTTTAAACTTTATTGTCACCCTGTGAAAATGACAGCGCTGAATGCTCAGTTGCCATGTTCAGATGACTCCACAATCAGCAAGCTGTCTCTGTGTTTCTGTGTCTTAATGATAGATGTGTCTTGAGACAGGAGAGGAGAGCAAAGGGGGGGGGGGATTAGAGGGAGTGTAGGGGTGATATTACTGCTGCTGCCTCAGTGTCTCACAGAATTAGAGGCTAAATAGTCATTTCTGCATACCTGGCCATGGGATCTATGTGCGTCACAGACTGTGATTTTGCAGACTTTGGATTACAGTGTGTGTGTGTGTGTGTGTGTGTGTGTGTGTGTGTGTGTGTGTGTGTGTGTGTGTGTGTGTGTGTGTGTGTGTGTGTGTGTGTGTGTGTGTGTGTGTGTGTGTGTGTGTGTGTGTGTGTGTGTGTGTGTGTGTCTAAGCATTGCCAATATTTGCTCAACCCCTTCTCTGTGTCTTAGCCAGGACTCCCTCTGTCACCACAGTTCTTTTGTTGATTGCAGATGTCCAACTCTGAGTTCTCTTATTAGCAGCTTTCACTTTTACACTATCACAATAGTCCTCATCACTTTTACACTATCACAATAGTCCTCATCACTTTTACACTATCACAATAGTCCTTATCACTTTTAAACTATCACAATAGTCCTTATCACTTTTAAACTATCACAATAGTCCTTATCACTTTTAAACTATCACAATAGTCCTTATCACTTTTAAACTATCACAATAGTCCTCATCACTTTTACACTATCACAATAGTCCTCATCACTTTTACACTATCACAATAGTCCTCATCACTTTTACACTATCACAATAGTCCTCATCACTTTTACACTATCACAATAGTCCTCATCACTTTTACACTATCACAATAGTCCTTATCACTTTTAAACTATCACAATAGTCCTTATCACTTTTAAACTATCACAATAGTCCTTATCACTTTTAAACTATCACAATAGTCCTTATCACTTTTAAACTATCACAATAGTCCTCATCACTTTTACACTATCACAATAGTCCTCATCACTTTTACACTATCACAATAGTCCTCATCACTTTTACACTATCACAATAGTCCTCATCACTTTTACACTATCACAATAGTCCTCATCACTTTTACACTATCACAATAGTCCTCATCACTTTTACACTATCACAATAGTCCTCATCACTTTTACACTATCACAATAGTCCTCATCACTTTTACACTATCACAATAATCCTCATCACTTTTACACTATCACAATAGTCCTTATCACTTTTAAACTATCACAATAGTCCTTATCACTTTTAAACTATCACAATAGTCCTTATCACTTTTACACTATCACAATAGTCCTTATTACTTTTAAACTATCACAATAGTCCTTATCACTTTTAAACTATCACAATAGTCCTTATCACTTTTAAACTATCACAATAGTCCTTATCACTTTTAAACTATCACAATAGTCCTTATCACTTTTAAACTATCACAATAGTCCTTATCACTTTTAAACTATCACAATAGTCCTCATCACTTTTACACTATCACAATAGTCCTCATCACTTTTACACTATCAAAATAGTCCTTATCACTTTTACACTATCACAATAGTCCTCACCACTTTTACACTATCACAATAGTCCTTATCACTTTTACACTATCACAATAGTCCTTATCACTTTTACACTATCACAATAGTCCTCATCACTTTTACACAATCACAATAGTCCTTATCGCTTTTACACTATCACAATAGTCATTATCGCTTTTACACTATCACAATAGTCCTTATCACTTTTACATTATCACAATAGTCCTTATCACTTTTACACTATCACAATAGTCCTTATCGCTTTTAGACGATCACAATAGTCCTCATCACTTTTACACTATCACAATAGTCCTTATTGCACGGGGGGAGTAACGGATTTGCAAAAACACTGTAACTGTTATCCGTTACGCTACCAGCTAAAATATTGTAATCAGATTACAGCTACTTTTAAAAAAAACTAGAAGGTCACTTCTAGGATTAGTTTTAAATTCAGAATCAATGTAGTTTGACCCCTTTCTGTTTTCTCAATGACATTCAAATCAGCGTTGAAAAAAGGTCAAGTTTAAGTTTGTTCCACCTGAGTGAGTCTGACCACGAGTCAGAGACCACTATGATGACACACCAAATGTGTTTGATGGATTGTGGAAAAAGCAGGAATAGGGTTTTGTGGGCTGCAGTCCAAGCTGTGTCTTCCAATGGTGTGACTGCTGTCGGCATCCAAACATGATCCAACTTGAATAAACACTTGGAAGGACGACGACAGAAGAGGTGTAGAGCCGACGGCTTTTTAGAATGTCACTTCTTACTGATATTTACGTAGCACATTGAATCTCTCATTTAGCTATTTCCTGCTTATGGAATGTGGTTGTTATGGATGGCTGTTCACAAATGTATTTGTGTATTTTAAACCAATAATGGTTGAATTGAAGGAGTTTAAGCTGTCTATCAATCATTGTTTTTGCGACCAGGGGTATATTCATATGGAAACTGTTTACCATTTTAAGGACCAATTGGAAGCAAGCAGAGCAAAACAAGAGTTTCTATTGGACAAATTCAGGTAGGTCCCTCCCTGTTTCGTTTGCTTCCGTTTAAGAAATGTTTTGCAACAGAATTGGAGTAACGCACAAAACAAATTGCTCTTGCAACAGCAACAGCTGCATAGTGCGGATTGCAGCCTATGGAATAGATGTTTTGAGTTCCTCTCTTCTAAACTCCTCCATGGCATTATGCTCTATACTGTCAACAAAAATGTGATTAATTTAAGAAGATCACGAGGGGGATTTTATTTTCTTCATGGAAACAATCCAACCAACTAGTTTTTCACAGGTAAAGAGACTCAGTAGTGCTGAAAGCCAATCTGAGAGCACTGTTTATCTTTCAACTCCAATCAATGAGCCCAATTAATCCTTCATGACAACAAAATCATAGTGAACAGATTAGGCTAATTAGTCCTTAGTTTCTGGGTTTTGCTCAGGTTAAACAAGTTCCTTTACTGATAAACATTTTGGACAGTAACTGTCTCCCTGGATACCACATTGACACACACAGACGTGTGAGATTTGTTCATTTATTTTGGCTGCTTTAATTGAGTGTATCCTTTATTCACAAACAATAACATCCTGGATTTCAGATGGCAGGCTTTATGTCGAGCTGGATTATTCATTTCACTTTTAATCTCATCCCTCCCTCTCTCTCCCTGCTTCCCTCCCCCATCTCTTCCTCCCTGTCCCTTTGGGAGGGGGCCCGGCCCAACGGGAGTTTTAGCTTGCAATCAGCTGCAGAGTAAAAGCGTCGATTTAAGTAACAGCAAAACACTTTCATATTGTACGTCATGTTTTTACGAAATTAATTAAGGAAGGCTGTTCTGAATGGATCGTTGGTTTTCATTCATCTAGTAAACTTATATAATTCACATTACTTCCTATCTCACCCTTCAGCAAAGCAAGTCTCTGTATGGTCGTGTCTATAATGTTTCCTCATCAGTCTGTATATGGTAGTGTCTGTAACGTTACCTCATCAGTCTGTATAGGGTCGTGTCTATAATGTTACCTCATCAGTCTGTATATGGTCGTGTCTATAACGTTACCTCATCAGTCTGTATATGGTCGTGTCTATATCATTACCTCATCAGTCTGTATATGGTCGTGTCTATAACGTTACCTCATCAGTCTGTATAGGGTCATGTCTGTATCGTTACCTCATCAGTCTGTATAGGGTCATGTCTGTATCGTGACCTCATCAGTCTGTATATTGTAGTGTCTGTATCGTTACCTCATCAGTCTGTATATGGTCGTGTCTATAACGTTACCTCATCAGTCTGTATATGGTAGTGTCTGTATCCTTACCTCATCCGTCTGTATATGGTAGTGTCTGTGTCCTTACCTCATCAGTCTGTATATGGTAGTGTCTGTATCGTTACCTCATCAGTCTGTATATGGTAGTGTCTGTATCGTTACCTCATCAGTCTGTATATGGTAGTGTCTGTATCGTTACCTCATCGGCATAGCGTCACGTCCTTCCTCCTCTACTATTTCTAAGCCTGTGGAATGTCATTCACCTTTTAAATTCAACCTTTGAGCCTGGCACATGAACTCAATTCCGCTTGCTGATAAACCAATGGGCTCACTGGTGCAACAATCACCTTCCTTTCCTTCATCCGATGGACATGAATGTAGGGCTGTATTTATATGTCAACTTAAACCTTGTCTCCCACTTGCTGTTTTGCAGCAACAGTCTTCCAACGACCTTCCACCTCCCCACCAACACCAACTGACGTCCTGTCATCAGATCTCCGTTCTCCCAGTTGGGGTGGGGTTGGGGGGGGGGGGTTCGAAGCCACGTGCCCAGGATAGGGCAACCTGTCATCAGATCTCCGTTCTCCCAGTTGGGGTGGGGTTGGGGGGGGTTCGAAGCCACGTGCCCAGGATAGGGCAACCTGTCATCACAACTCCCTTCTCCCAGTTGGGGTGGGGTTGGGGGGAGAGCGGTTCGATGCCACGTGCCCAGGATAGGGCAACCTGTCATCAGATCTCCGTTCTCCCAGTTGGGGGGAGGGGGAGGGGAGCGGTTCGATGCCATGTGCCCAGGATAGGGCAACCTGTCATCAGATCTCCGTTCTCCCAGTTGGGGTGGGGTGGGGGGGTGGGGGGGGTTCGATGCCACGTGCCCAGGATAGGGCAACCTGTCATCACAACTCCCTTCTCCCAGTTGGGGGCGGGGGGACATTCTGTCATCAGCATCTGGCTCTGAGGCGAGCCCTACCTCAAACTATTGTATCCTGTCTCTGTTGTTATTCAGTTAAGCCTGCACTCAATCAACTTGGACCTCAGCAAGACAGAGCATGATGATAATTCTAGATTAATATTTATTTAGTACAGGGACAATCAAGGCTTAGTTAGTAATAATTTAAAACACTAATCCTTCATTCTGTGATTGCAGAGACAAAGGGACAAAGGGAGGGCAGATAACAGAACATGAAGTCAGCAAGCCACAGTTAGACTCGCTGATTATAATACACAGCAAAGACAGTACATACAACTCACACACACACAGACATTCACCGGACACCTTTAAAACACTCTCTCTCCCTCTCTCTCTGTCTCTCTCTCTCTCTCTCTCTCTCTCTCTCTCTCTCTCTCTCTCTCTCTCTCTCTCTCTCTCTCTCTCTCTCTCTCTCTCTCTCTCTCTCTCCTCTCTCTCTCTCTCTCTCTCTCTCTCTCTCTTTCGCTCTACTCTCTCCGTCTCTCTCTCTCTCCTCTCTCTCTCCCTCTCTCTTTCCCTCTACTCTCTCTGTCTCTCTCCCCCCCTCTCTCTCTCTCTCTCTCTCTCTCTCTCTCTCTCTCTCTCTCTCTCTCTCTCTCTCTCTCTCTCTCTCTCTCTCTCACTCTCTCTCTCTCTCTCTCTCTCTCTCTCTCTCTCTCCCTCTCTCTCTCTCACCCCCTCTCTGTCTCTCTCTCTTTCTCTCTCTCTCTCTCCCCCCTCTCTCTCACCCCCCTCTCTCTCTCTCTCTCTCTTTCTCTTTCACTCTCTCTCTCTCTCTCTCTCTCTCTCTCTCTCTCTCTCTCTCTCTCTCTCTCTCTCTCTCTCTCTCTCTCTCTCTCTCTCTCTCTCCCTCTCCCCCCTCTCTCTCTCTCTGTCTCTCCCTCTCTCTTTCACTCTCCTCTATTAACATTGCCAAAGCAAGTTAGGTAGATAATATAGAAAAGTGAAATAAACAATAAAAATGAACAGTAAAGATTACACATACAGAAGTTTCAAAACAATAAAGACATTACAAATTGCATATTATATATATATATATATATATATATATATATATATATATACAGTGTTGTAACAATGTACAAATGGTTAAAGTACACAAGGGAAAACAAATAAGCATAAATATGGGTTGCATTTACAATGGTGTTTGTTCTTCACTGATTGACGTTTTCTTGTGACAACAGGTCACAAATCTTGCTGCTGTGATGGCACACTGTGGAATTTCACCCAGTAGATATGGGTGTCTATCAAAATTGTGTTTGTTTTCAGATTCTTTGTTTATCTGTGTAATCTGAGGGAAATATCTGTCTCTAATATGGTCATACATTGGGCAGGAGGTTAGGAAGTGCAGCTCAGTTTCCACCTCATTTTGTGGGCCGTGTGCACAAAGCCTGTCTTCTCTTGAGAGCCATGTCTGCCTACGGCGGCCTTTCTCAATATCTCAATAGCAAGGCTCTGCTCACTGAGTCTGTACATAGTCAAAGTGTAACGGCTGTTGGAAGAAGGTGTGGACCAAAGCGCAGCGTGTTCATGATTTTTATTTGACTGAACACTAAAACACACAACAACGTGAATAAACGAAACCGAAACAGTCCCATAAGGTGCAAACGCTGATACGGAAAACAACTACGCACAAAAACCCTGTGGGGAAAAGCTACCTAAGTATGGTTCTCAATCAGAGACAACGATTGACAGCTGTCCCTGATTGAGAACCATACCAGGCCAAAACAAAGGAATACAAACACATAGAAAAAGAACATAGAATGCCCACCCAAATCACACCCTGACCAACCCAAAAATAGAGACATAAAAAGCTCTCTACGGTCAGGGCGTGACACAAACCTTTCCTTAAGTTTGGGTCAGTCACAGTGGTCAGGTTTTCTGACACTGAGTACTCTCTGTTTAGGGCCAAATAACATTCTAGTTTGCTCAGTTTTTTTGTTATTTTTTTCCAAGGTGTCAAGTAATTATCTTTTTGTTTTCTCATGATTTGGTTGGGTCTAATTGTGCTGCAGTCCTGGGGCTCTGTGGGGTGTGTTTGTGTTTGTGAACAGAGCCCCAGGACCAGCTTGCTTAGGGGGCTCTTCTCTGGGTTCATCTCTCTGTAGGTGATGGCTTTGTTATGGAAGGTTTGGGAATCACTTCTTTTTAGGTGGTTGTAGAATTTAACGGCTATTTTCTGGATTTTGATAATTAGTGGGTATCGGCCTAATTCTGCTCTGCATGCATTATTTGATGTTCTACATTGTACACAGAGGATATTTTTTCAGAATTCTGCATGCAGAGTCTCAACTTGGTGTTTGTCCCATTTTGTGAAGTCTTGGTTGGTGAGCGGACCCCAGACCTCACAACCATAAAGGGCAATGGGCTCTATGACTGATTCAAGTATTTTTTTAGCCAGATCCTAATTGGTGTGTTGAATTTTATGTTCCTTTTGATGACATAGAATGCCCTTCTTGCCTTGTCTCGTTCACAGCTTTGTGGAAGTTACCTGTGGCACTGATGTTTAGGCAAAGGTATGTATAGTTTTTTTGTGTGGTCTAGGGCAATTGTGTCTAGATGGAATTTGCATTTGTGGTCCTGGCGACTGGACCTTTTTTGGAACACCATTATTTTGGTCTTATTAAGATTTACTGTCAGGGCCCAGGTCTGACAGAATCTCTGTATAATATCTAGGTGCTGCTGTAGGCCCTACTTGGTTGGTGACAGAAGCACCAGATCATGAGCAAACAGTAGACATTTGATTTCAGATTCTAGAAGTGTTCTTGAGGCCGGGTGTTGCAGACTGTTTTAGTGCTCGCACCAATTCGTTGATATATATGTTGAAGAGGGTTGGGCTTAAGCTGCATCCTTGTCTCACCCCACGGCCCTGTAGGAAGAAATGTGTGTGTTTTTTGCCAATTTTAACCGCACACTTGTTATTTGTGTACATGGATTTTATAATGTTGTATGTTTTACCCCAATCACCACTTTCCATCAGTTTGTATAGCAGACCCTCATGCCAAATTGAGTCAAAGGCTTTTTTGAAATAAACAAAGCATGAGAAGACTTTGCCTTTGTTTTGTTTTGTTTGGTTGTCAATTAGGGTGTGCAGGGTGAATACATGTTACTTCTCTCTGTCTCTTCTCTTCTCTCTGACTCTTCTCTTCTCCCTGTCTTCTTTCTCTCTGTCTCTTCTCTCTGTCTCTTCTCTCTGTCATTTCTCTCTGTCTCTTCTCTTCTCCCTGTCTTCTTTCTCTCTGTCTCTTCTCTCTGTCTCTTCTCTCTGTCTCTTCTCTTCTCCCTGTCTCTTATCTCTCCTCTTCTCTTCTCTGTCTCTTCTCTGTCTCTTTTTTATTTCCTTTCTTTCTCTCTCTTCTCTTCTCTCTATCTCTTCTCTGCCTCTTCTCTCTGCCTCTTCTTTTCTCCCAGTCTCATCTCTTTTTCTTATCTTCTCTGTCTCTTCTCTTTAACCTGTCTGTTCTCTGTCTCTACTCTGTCTCTTCTCTCTGTCTCTTCTCCCTTTCTCTACTCTTCTCTCTGTCTCTTCTCTCTGCCTGTCTCTTCTCTCTGCCTGCCTCTTCTCTCTGTCTCTTCTCTTCTCCCTGTCTCTTCTCTTCTCTTCTCTTCTCTTCTCTTCTCTTCTCTTCTCTTCTCTTCTCTTCTCTTCTCTTCTCTTCTCTTCTTCTTCTCTCTGTCTCTTCTCTTATCTCTCTCTTCTCTTCTATCTGTCTCTTCTCTCTGTTTATTCTCTCTCTTCTCTCTGTCTTTTCTCTTCTCTCTGTCTCTTCTATCTGTCTCTTCTCTCTCTTCTCTCTCTCTCTTCTCTTTGTCTCTTTTCTTCTCCCTGTCTTCTCTCTCTTCTCTATTTCTTTTCTCTCTGTCTCTTCTCTCTCTCTGTCTATTCTCTTCTCTTTGTCTCTTTTCTTCTCCCTGTCTTCTCTCTCTCTCTTCTCTATTTCTCTTCTCTGTCTATTCTCTCTGTTTCTTCTCTCTTTCTCTTCTCTCTCTGTCTCTTCTCTATTTCTCTTCTCTCTATCTCTTCTCTGTCTATTATCTTCTCTCTGTCTTTTCTCTTTTCTCTGTCACTTCTCTGTCTTTTCTATTTTCTCTCTCTCTTCCTTCTTTCTCTTCTATCTGTCTCTCCACTCTGTCTCTTCTCTCTGTCTCTTCTATCTGTCTCTCCACTCTGTCTCTTGTCTCTCTTTGTCTCTTCTCTCTGTCTCTTCTCTTCTCTTTGACTCTTCTCGCTCTCTTCTCTCTGTCTCTTCTCTTCTCTCTTT
>NC_060179.1:12826691-12841691 GCF_021184085.1 Oncorhynchus gorbuscha
ACCAGGCAGTGATGCAACCAGTCAGGATGCTCTCGATGTTGCAGCTGTAGAACTTTTTGAGGAGCTCAGGACCCATGCCTAATCTTTTTAGTTTACTGATGATACAGGTATCAAGTATTAGATGTTGTATATTATGATGGTACAGGTTAAAAGTATTAAAAGTATTAGATATTGTATATTATGGTTGTACAGGTTTAATGATGATACAGTTATAATGTATTAGATGTTGTACATTATGATGATACAGGGATAAAGTATTAGATGTTGTATATTATGATTCAGATACAACATATTAGATGTTTTATATTTTGATGGTACAGGTATAAAGTGTTATATGTTGTATATTATGATACAGGTATAAAGTGTTATATGTTGTATATTATGATACAGGTATAAAGTATTAGATGTTGTATATTATGGTACAGGTATAAAGTATTAGATGTTGTATATTATGGTTATATAGGTATAAAGTATTAGATGTTGTATATTATGGTTATATAGGTATAAAGTATTAGATGTTGTATATTATGGTTATATAGGTATAAAGTATTAGATGTTGTGTATTATGGTTATATAGGTATAACGTATTAGATGTTGTATATTATGATACAGGTATAAAGTATTAGATGTAGTATATTATGGTACAGGTATAAAGTATTAGATGTTGTATATTATGATACAGGTATAAAGTATTAGATGTAGTATATTATGGTGGTACAGGTATAAAGTATTAGATGTTGTACATTATGATGATACAGTTATAAAGTATTAGATGTTGTATATTATGATACAGTTATAAAGTATTAGATGTTGTATATTATGATGATACAGTTATAAAGTATTAGATGTTGTATATTATGATACAGGTATAAAGTATTAGATGTAGTATATTATGGTACAGGTATAAAGTATTAGATGTTGTATATTATGATACAGGTATAAAGTATTAGATGTAGTATATTATGATACAGGTATAAAGTATTAGATGTAGTATATTATGGTACAGGTATAAAGTATTAGATGTAGTATATTATGATGGTACAGGTATAAAGTATTAGATGTAGTATATTATGATACAGGTATAAAGTATTAGATGTAGTATATTATGGTGGTACGGGTATGAAGCATTAGATGCTGAATGTAGTTGATGATCCATGCTCTGGTTACTCAGTAGGCTAAACGTTTAACTTGTAACTCTGTACATTTCGGCTTGTTTTGCAACAACTTAATGCAGAGAGCTAGGGAGCTAGTTATTGCTGGAAAAAGTACCCAATTGACATGCTTGAGTAAATGTAAATACCTTAACAGAAAATGACTTAAGTGAAATCGAGATTAACCCAGTAAAATACTACTTGAGTAACAGTCTGAAAGTTTTTGGTTGAAAATATACTTTAATTTCAAAAGAAAATGGAATTGCTAAAATATACTTAAGTATCAAAAGTAAAATATTTAATCATTTCAAGTTAATTTTATTAATCAAACCAGACTGCACCATTTTCTAGTTTTTATTTATTTTATTTACGGATAGCCAGTGAAACACCCCAACTCTCAGACATCTCTTGATAAGTAGTACTTTTGGGTGTCATTATAAAATGTATGAAGTAAATAGTACATTATTTTCTTTAGAAATGTAATAAAGTAAAAGTAAAATTACAAAAATATTAAATAGTAAAGTACAGATACCCCAAAAAACGACTTAAGTAATTCTTGAATGTATTTTTACTTCATTACTTTACCCCACTGGTAACTCCTCAGTAGAGAGCGAGAAACATGGTGTGAACAGAAAGGAGAAGATAGTTCCCCTGCTTTAGAAAGTCTGCTGTCCTTCTCTTCAAGTGAGAGAAAAGCAGATGGAGGGAGTGAGGGAGAGAGGGAGAGAGGGAGTGAGGGAGTGAGGGAGAGAGGGAGAGAGGGAGTGAGGGAGAGAGGGAGAGAGGGAGTGAGGGAGAGAGGGAGTGAGGGAGAGAGGGAGAGAGGGAGAGAGGGAGAGAGGGAGAGAGGGAGTGAGGGAAAGAGGGAGGAGGAGGGAGGAACAACAATAGGCCTAGGATTCTTTTAGCCCTCTTAACGTTGGGGTCTGGTTAGCATTCCACTGCTATTATTTCTTTCTCAGCATCAGATCAGACACTTCTTTAATCACTTCACAGTGTGTGTGTGTTTGTGTGTGTTCAGGGGAGGCCAGGGAAAGGCAGGCTTAATTAAAAACTAAAGGTAGGACTGGTCCCAGCCATCGCTTTGTTCTAGTAGGGGAAAGGAACTGTTTCAAACCAAAAGTTGGCCCTCCTCTCTCTCTCTCTCTCTCTCTCTCTCTCTCTCTCTCTCTCTCTCTCTCTCTCTCTCTCTCTCTCTCTCTCTCTCTCTCTCTCTCTCTCTGTCTCCTTCTCTCTCTCTCTCTCTCTCTCTCTCTCTCTCTCTCTCTCTCTCTCTCTCTCTCTCTCTCTCTCTCTCTCTCTCTCTCTCTCTCTCTCTCTCTCTCGTTGCTGTTGGAGACTAATAACATGAGGAGGAGGAGAGGAGAACACTGAGGTTACTAAACACTGCAGTAACTTGATCTGGGTTTAAAAAGCTGCTGCTCAGAAAGTTGTCAGAGAAAATAAAGAAAGAAGAGGAGTTCTGAGTTTATCAAACAAAAATTAAACCCAGATGGTAGATTGATATTCAAAAGGGGACAATCCTGGGAATGACTTCAACAACTTTTTTTGTAAAGCACTTCTCAAATATTGTGCGCAGAGGTGCTGACTGAAGTTTTAGTTCCTGTGCTGTGAAACAGTGAATGTGTTGTGACAGAAGCCAGACAGAAGCAAGACATCTAATGTAGATGTCACACACTTTACCTGCATTAGCCTCAATGCTACTTTAACACCTGGGTTAGATGGATTAACACACTATACCTGCATTAGCCTCAATGCTACTTTAGTTTAACACCTGGGTTAGATGGATTAACATACATTACCTGCATTAGCCTTAATGCTACTTTAGTTTAACACCTGGGTAAGATGGATGAACACACTTTACCTGCTAATACTAATGTTAATTTTGGATCTGCTTGCAAAAGTGTACTGGCAGTAGGTTTACTAGATATACGTAGCATTAACTAGTTGTTGGCGCGCTATGTGTAGGACTTGCCTGTGAGCACAGATCTCAGATCAACTTACCCTCCCCAAATTCTAACCTTAGCTATAGTGGGAAACACAAAACTGACCTTAGATTACTGTCGGTGGATGTGTGGCGAGGCTTATGCAGTGTAGAGATAGGTACGTCTCCAAGACATGTCTCAACGCTACGTCTTCAGAGAATATACATCATTCCTGTTAAACCAACTTTTTTATGTCCAACACACACATCATGGCCTGTTACTGAGGAAATAAGAAGCAAAATGACAAGGAATGAATCCTCTAGTCTCTTTCATATTAGCACTTAAAGCCCGTTGCTACTAAACAGCTTCAGACTCCATTATATTTTCCCTGTAAGCTTCTTAAAACAGGATGGTACAGAAGCCGGAATGAAGTTGACCTGACTTGACTAACTGGTCAGATTTGTGATTTTATGTTTGGAGAATGTAATGGGTAAATTGTGTCTTAGTAAAAATAACATAGATACTCTTCGTGCTTCTAGACTAGAGGGAAAGAACAACGGGGTTTATTGTTGTGTAGCCTGCCTGCCGGGTGTGTTAGACTGAGAGACATGTTCAACACTGTAGGCAAACATCTGACTCTCAGCATTAAAACCCATTGTTTCCACATTAATCACAGAAATACTTTTTCTCAGATGTGTCATCTATTTATTCAGCTATCATTTGTTTTTGCATCTGTACTACTCTACATGGTATCATCTCTCTGCCATCTCCGATTAGACTTGATTACGGTACAGAACACACGCACACACACACACACACACACACACTTGATTTCAATCCTCACGCTTTACTATCCATATAGTTCCCTCCCACAGGCTGTGGTTTGTTTCATCTGAATCCACTAATTGCTTTGTTCTGTGTCATGGACAGGGAGAGATAGTCGGGCATGGAGCGATAGACAGGCAGTAGCAGGTGGGTGGATTTGAAGGTTGCAGTTGCATTTTAAACCCTCATTCGACTGTTGGTTCATTCACAGCTTGCCTTACAAAAGCATTGGTTTACAGGGACAGGTCTCCATTATAAATTATTTTTTTATAGGACCAGGGATCTTTTTAGTGTACTGTTGGTGGCTGGCCAGTGTGGACAGGGCTTGGACAGGGCTTGGGCAGGGCTTGGGGATGAGGTTTAATGAATGACGCTGGGGTGTTAATCAGGGAGTTTTATCTACCTGCTGAGGGATCTTTACCAGGCCCAGATTTAGACTAAGCTGATTTTCTTACCGACACAGGAGCCTAAAAGACTCTTCTCTCCTTCGCTCCTTTACTCTTCTCCTTTTTTCATGGCCAGAGCGAGGGATCAGTCACATTCGTTCGCTCCTCCCTCTGTTTCCAGGGCATTTTAATCAGTGAGTGGTCAGAGAGAGAGAGAGAGAGAGAGAGAGCAAAGCAGTGAAACTTTTGTGTGCAGGTGTTCACTAGTTTTCAGGAGTAGGCGATGGGCTCTGGCTGTCTGCTCTAAGACAGAGCCACTCAGATCTATAGTTTATATTGGATTTTCACTTTTCACAGGTTGTCAGGCGGCTCCTTTAACTGATGCCTCTGTGGTAGGCCTTCCCTGGCAGTCAGTGTTCAATTGTCACATCAATTATGGAATTATGGGTGCAGGATCTTAACATTCTTTTTGTTATATTATTGACTGTTAATGATAAACTGATTGCTATTGCTGTAATACTTTTGTAAAGACATTCTCTTTTTCTCTTTAGGTCCCTGTCCGGCTGGATGAGATGAGAGCCCCATGTAGAGGTCGCCATGGCAACCTGTGACTCCCCTTCTATGGTCCTGCGGCAGGAAAATGGTCAGAAGCTGTTGTTGCTGCCAACAGGGCCGCGTGACGCAGAGAAGACCGAGAGAGACCGAACTGCAGTTGCCGCTGGGATGGATCCCAACTCTGACACCAATCACACCGCCGCTGCACCAGAGCACAGCCCAGCTTCCCCCAATAATACCACAGACACCGGCAGCCCGCTGAAGACTGAGCAGCACAGCCGCATAGAAAGCTTTACCGGAAACGGGACTGTTACCGGGACCGGGATTATTGTATTGGGTTCGGACCATGCCCACACTGCTGCTTCGCTGGTGGCCCCAGTGAAGGAGATCCCCTGTAACGAATGTTCCGCCTCCTTCTCCAGTTTACAGCAGTACATGGAGCACCACTGCCCCAACACTCGTCTGCCTAACGCAGCAGGGCGGGAAGAGGAGGAGGAGGAGGGCGAGAGTGAGGGAGGGGAAGCCTGATGTAGTGGCGGAGGTGTGTGAAAGAGACAGCGAGATGGAGGATGAGTTAGAAGATAGTGACGTGGAGAACCTGTGCGGCGAGATCGTCTACCAGCCCGACGGATCTGCCTTCATCCTGGAGGACTCCAAAGAGCATCGCAGTGGTGCCTCCCAGGGGCTTCTGTCCCTCAAAACCTTCCCCCCCAGCCCCCACAATCCCACCGCTGCCACCAATAATGCACATAGCGGTTTGACGACCCATGGGGGGGGATCAGGACCAGACGGAGCTGCCTGCAACTGCACCCTTGTCCTTCTGCCCACAGGTCATCAACACTTTCCACATTGCGTCATCCCTCGGGAAAGCATTCCCGGGTGACCCAGTGGCAAAATTGTCGTTCCCAAATACCTCAGCATTTGTAGGCGCTAGCGGCCCGGTGTTGCACAGTTTCCGCGTCTACGACCTTCGCCACAAGAACGACAAAGACTATTTGACGGTCGACGGCGCAGCCAAAAACTCCTGTGTGTCCAAAGATGTTCCCAACAATGTGGACTTGTCCAAGTTCCAGAGTTGTGTGAGTGATGGACAGAGGAAGCCAGTGCTCATGTGTTTCCTCTGCAAGCTGTCGTTTGGCTACAGCCGGTCGTTTGTGACGCATGCCGTCCACGACCACCGGATGACGCTCAACGAGCAGGAGCAAAAGCTCCTAAGCAACAAGCACGTCTCTGCCATCATCCAGGGGATTGGCAAGGACAAAGAACCCCTTATAAGCTTTCTGGAACCAAAAAAACCCACCAACTCTGTGCTACCCCACTTCTCTACTGCCACTAGCTTCCTGGGTCCTGATTCAGGGTTCCACGGCCTGTGGAACGCGTTCCATGCTGAGAACACTGATTCCCTCCAGGCCGGGTTTGCTTTCCTGAAAGGGAGCGCGAGCTCTAACCCCGCCAACCAAACCCCCAGAACCCCACCAATGCCAAAGGCCGAGACCAATCCAAATCTCGGGGGTGTGACCGGAACCTCCCTCAGAACCCCCGCCAGTTCTGATTCCCTTATTCACTCATCTCCCATGGCGACTGACTTGGAGCGGGATTTTCCCGAGAGCGACTGCGAGGGCTTTCCTCCATGCACTTTGCATCCCAACGGACCCGGGTCGGACCTGAACTCATACCCACTGATCAAACGTGAGCGGGCTGCAGAAGGAGGACAGAGTCCAGAAGAAGACAGGGACGACATTTACTTCAATGGAGGGGTGGAGATCGAGACAGAGGATGACGAACCGGCTGGCGACAGCACTAGTAGCAAAGATTTCCCTATTTTAAACCAAAGCATTTGCCACCTGTCTAACAGCGTGCTGAAGTACAGCGGAAACAAAGGCCCCTTGTCCTCCTCTTCCTCCTCCCGTGAGGAGATGGAGAAGAATCAGATAAACTCAGACCTAGCCAGAGATAGAGATAGCAGTAACGACTCATCCAGTGAAGTCCTGGCTGGTCCAGATGGCTCTTCCCCCTCCTCTCACCTGATGATGCCACGAGACGAAGATAGTCCGGGACCCCTGCACCAGCATGGGGGAAACCCTGGCACTCCTGGCACACCGGGTACCCCTGGACTGGGTGAGGGGTCCCCAGGCAGTTGCATTGAGTGCCCTAAATGTGACACGGTCCTAGGCTCCTCCCGATCCTTAGGAGGGCACATGACCATGATGCACTCTCGTAACTCCTGCAAGACACTAAAGTGTCCCAAGTGTAACTGGCACTACAAGTACCAGCAGACACTGGACGCCCACATGAAGGAGAAGCACCCAGAGTCTGGAGGGTCCTGTGTGTACTGTCGTACTGGGCAAGCTCACCCACGCCTGGCCAGGGGAGAGAGTTATACATGTGGATACAAGCCGTTCCGCTGCGAGGTGTGTCTATCTTCTTTCTCCTTTCTCTCTCTCGCTCTCTCTCTCTCTCTCTCTCTCTCTCTCTCTCTCTCTCTCTCTCTCTCTCTCTCTCTCTCTCTCTCTCTCTCCCTCTCTCCTCTCTCTCTCCCTCCTTTCTCTCCTCTCTCTCTCCTCTCTTCTCTCTCTCTCCTCTCCTCTCTCTCTCTTTCTCTCTCCTCTCTCTCTCTCTCTCTCTCTCTCGCTTTTTCACGCTCCTCTCTCTCTGTCTCTCCCTCTCTCTCTCTCTCTCTCTCTCTCTCTCTCTCTCTCTCTCTCTGTCTCTCTCTCTCTCTCTCTCTCTCTCTCTCTCTCTCTCTCTCTCTCTCTCTCTCTCTCTCTCTCTCTCTCTCTCTCTCTATCTGTGTCTCTCCCTCTTTCGTTCTCCTCTCTCTCTGTCTATCTCTCTGTCCTCTCCTCTCCTCTCTCTCTCTCTCTCTCTCTCTCTCTCTCTCTCTCTCTCTCTCTCTCTCTCTCTCTCTCTCTCTCTCTCTCTCTCTCTCTCTCTCTCTGTCTCCCTCTCTTTCACTCTCCTTTCTCTCTCTCTCTGTCTCTCTCTGTCTCTCTCTCTCTCTCTTTCACACGCCTCTCTCTCTCTCTCTCTCTCTCTCTCTCTCTCTCTCTCTCTCTCTCTCTCTCTCTCTCTCTCTCTCTCTCTCTCTTGCTCTCTCTGTCTCTCTCTGTCCTCTCTCTCTCTGTCTCTCTCTCCCTCATCTGTCAAAATGTTCTCTGTGTTTCTTTCTCAAATCAAAACAAATCAAATCAAATGTATTTATTTAGCCCTTCCTACATCAGCTGATATCTCAAAGTGCTGTACAGAAACCCAGCCGAAAACCCCAAACAGCAAGCAATGCAGGTGTAGAAGCACGGTGGCTAGGAAAAACTCCCTAGAAAGGCCAAAACCTAGGAAGAAACCTAGAGAGGAACCAGGCTATGTGGGGTGGCCAGTCCTCTTCTGGCTGTGCCGGGTGGAGATTATAACAGAACATGGCCAAGATGGGGACAGCAAGAAGTCATCGTGTCACGTAGTCCTGAGGCATGGTCCTAGGGCTCAGGTCCTCCGAGAGAGTGAAGGAAAGAGAGAAAGAGGGAATTAGAGAGAGCACACTTAAATTCACACAGGACACCGAATAGGACAGGAGAAGTACTCCAGATATAACAAACTGACCCTAGCCCCCCGACACATAAACTACTGCAGCAGGAGGGGTCAGGAGACACTGTGGCCCCATCCGATGACACCCCCGGACAGGGCCAAACAGGAAGGATATAACCCCACCCACTTTGCCAAAGCACAGAGGCATATCTTCAACCACCAACTTACCATTCTGAGACAAGGCTGAGTATAGCCCACAAAGAACTCCGACACAGCACAACCCAAGGGGGGGGCGCCAACCCAGACAGGAAGATCACATCAGTGACTCAACCCACTCAAGTGACGCACCCCTCCCAGGGACGGTATGAAAGAGCCCCAGTAAGCCAGTGACTCAGCCCCTGTAATAGGGTTAGAGGCAGAGAATCCCAGTGGAAAGAGGGGACCTGGCCAGGCAGAGACAGCAAGGACGGTTCGTTGCTCCAGAGCCTTTCCGTTCACCTTTCCACTCCTGGGCCAGACTACACTCAATCATATGACCCACTGAAGAGATGAGTCTTCAGTAAAGACTTAAAGGTTTAGACCGAGTTTGCGTCTCTTACATGGGTAGGCAGACCATTCCATAAAAATGGAGCTCTATAGGAGAAAGCCCTGCCTCCAGCTGTTTGCCTAGAAATTATAGGGACAATTAGGAGGCCTGCGTCTTGTGACCGTAGCGTACGTGTAGGTATGTACGGCAGGACGAAATCAGAGCGATAGGTAGGAGCAAGCCCATGTAATGCGTTGTAGGTTAGCAGTAAAACCTTGAAATCAACCCTTGCTTTGACAGGAAGCCAGTGTAGGGAGGCTAGCCCTGGAGTAATATGATCAAATTTTTTGGTTCTAGTCAGGATTCTAGCAGCCGTATTTAGCACTAACTGAAGTTTTTTTAGTGCTTTATCCGGGTAGCCGGAAAGTAGAGCATTGCAGTAGTCTAACCTAGAAGTGACAAAAGCATGGATTAATTTTGCTGCATCATTTTTGGACAGAAAGTTTCTGATTTTTGCAATGTTACGTAGATGGGAAAAAAGCTGTCCTTGAAATGGTCTTGATATGTTCTTCAAAAGAGAGATCAGGGTCCAGAGTAACGCCGAGGTCCTTCACAGTTTTATTTGAGACGACTGTACAACCATTAAGATTAATTGTCAGATTCAACAGAAGATCTCTTTGTTTCTTGGGACCTAGAACAAGCATCTCTGTTTTGTCCGAGTTTAAAAGTAGAACATTTGCAGCCATTTCTCTACAGTCTATCTATATAAATAACACCCTCTCTATCTCTGATTTATCTCTAGGTGTGTAACTATTCCACCACGACCAAGGGCAACCTGAGCATCCACATGCAGTCGGACAAGCACCTGAACAACGTTCAGACCCTGCAGAACGGGGGCACTGAACCACAGTACACCCACACTCACACCCACAGCCACAGCCACACCCACTCCCCCTGCCATAGCCATGCCAAGCCCGTGCCCAGCGGCAGCCTGGCGGGGGGCTGTGGTACCCCCTCGCCGTCCAAGCCCAAACAGAAGCCCATGTGGCGTTGTGAGGTTGGTGAAACTACACTTTGGGACTAGGGCTGTTCTGGTGCTGATCATTGTTTTAGACATCTAGGATCCCCTGATCCATTACAGGAAAAATCACAACTCCGCCAATAATCCAGTGTCTTGACGTAGCTTCTTCTTACTCTGTTTGACTGACACTTTTCAACTTTGTAAACTTGTACACCTGTATATGAGTACTTAGTTACCACACATCCTTTGAGAACCCATTCAACTAATGTTCCTCATATATATATATATATACACCTCCCCTCCTCGTCCAGGTGTGTGACTATGAGACCAACGTGGCGAGGAACCTACGCATCCACATGACCAGCGAGAAACACATGCACAACATGATGCTGCTGCAACAGAACATGAAGCAGATTCAACACGGTCTGCACCTGGGTCTGGCCCCGGCCGAGGCTGAGCTCTACCAGTACTACCTGGCTCAGAACATCGGCCTGACCGGGGTCAAGCTGGAGAGCCCCGGCCCAGACGCCCAGATGATTATTAACCCTTTCCAGCTGGACCCCAATACGGCTACTGCACTCAGCTCTGGGCTAGGTGAGAATCAGGATGACTGTTAACACTTAATGTTTCTGTCACTCTCTCCATCTCTGTCTTTCTCTTCTATTGCGCTGTGTCTATCTGGCCCATACCTCCTCTAGAACATATGTCTCTCTCTTCACCTCGCTGACCAAGGCCCTTCTCCCCCAATTGCTCAGTTTGGCCGGGCGGTCAGCTCTAGGAAGAGTCTTGGTTGTTCCAAACTTCTTCCATTTAAGAATGATGGAAGCCACTGTGTTGTTGGGGACCTTCAATGCTGCATACATGTTTTGGTACCCTTCCCCAGATCTGTGACTCGACACAATCCTTTCTCGGAGCTCTACGGACACTTCCTTCGACCACATGGCTTGGTTTTTGCTCTGACATGCACTGTGGGACCTTATATAGACATTTGTGTGCCTTTCCAAATCATGTCCAATTAATTGAATTTACCAAAGTTGGACTCCAATCAAGTTGTAGAAAAATCTCAAGGATGATGACTGGAAACAGGGGTCACCAGATCTCCATTTAGAGTCTCATAGCAAAAGGTCTGAATACTTATGTAAAAAAGGCATTTTTTTTAAATGTAAAAAAATGCAAAACAAAATTGTCGTTATGGGATATTGTGTGTTGACTGATGAATGGAAAAAATGGAATCCATTTTAGAATAAAGCTGTAATGTAACAAAAATACAGAAAAAGTGAAGGGGTCTGAATACTTTCCAAAGACACTGTATATACATAGGAGATTAGTGACTAGGATAGATAATAGACAGTAGTGTGTCTGTATATACATAGGGGATTAGTGACTAGGATAGATAATAGACAGTAGTGTGACTGTATATACATAGGGGATTAGTGACTAGGATAGATAATAGACAGTAGAGTGTCTGTATATACATAGGAGATTAGTGACTAGGATAGATAATAGACAGTAGTGTGACTGTATATACATAGGGGATTAGTGACTAGGATAGATAATAGACAGTAGTGTGACTGTATATACATAGGGGATTAGTGACTAGGATAGATAATAGACAGTAGAGTGTCTGTATATACATAGGGGATTAGTGACTAGGATATATAATAGACAGTAGAGTGACTGTATATACATAGGGGATTAGTGACTAGGATAGATAATAGACAGTAGTGTGACTGTATATACATAGGGGATTAGTGACTAGGATAGATAATAGACAGTAGTGTGACTGTATATACATAGGGGATTAGTGACTAGGATAGATAATAGACAGTAGTGTGACTGTATATACATAGGGGATTAGTGACTAGGATAGATAATAGACAGTAGAGTGTCTGTATATACATAGGGGATTAGTGACTAGGATAGATAATAGACAGTAGTGTGACTGTATATACATAGGGGATTAGTGACTAGGATAGATAATAGACAGTAGTGTGACTGTATATACATAGGGGATTAGTGACTAGGATAGATAATAGACAGTAGTGTGACTGTATATACATAGGGGTTTAGTGACTAGGATAGATAATAGACAGTAGTGTGTCTGTATATACATAGGGGATTAGTGACTAGGATAGATAATAGACAGTAGAGTGTCTGTATATACATAGGGGATTAGTGACTAGGATAGATAATAGACAGTAGTGTGACTGTATATACATAGGGGATTAGTGACTAGGATAGATAATAGACAGTAGTGTGACTGTATATACATAGGGGATTAGTGACTAGGATAGATAATAGACAGTAGTGTGACTGTATATACATAGGGGTTTAGTGACTAGGATAGATAATAGACAGTAGTGTGTCTGTATATACATAGGGGATTAGTGACTAGGATAGATAATAGACAGTAGAGTGTCTGTATATACATAGGGGATTATTGACTAGGATAGATAATAGACAGTAGAGTGTCTGTATATACATAGGGGATTAGTGACTAGGATAGATAATAGACAGTAGAGTGTCTGTATATACATAGGGTATTAGTGACTAGGATAGATAATAGACAGTAGTGTGTCTGTATATACATAGGGGATTAGTGACTAGGATAGATAATAGACAGTAGTGTGACTGTATATACATAGGGGATTAGTGACTAGGATAGATAATAGACAGTAGAGTGTCTGTATATACATAGGGGATTAGTGACTAGGATAGATAATAGACAGTAGTGTGTCTGTATATACATAGGGGATTAGTGACTAGGATAGATAATAGACAGTAGTGTGACTGTATATACATAGGGGATTAGTGACTAGGATAGATAATAGACAGTAGTGTGACTGTATATATGTAGGGGTTTAGTGACTAGGATAGATAATAGACAGTAGTGTGACTGTATATACATAGGGGTTTAGTGACTAGGATAGATAATAGACAGTAGTGTGACTGTATATACCTAGGGGATTAGTGACTAGGATAGATAATAGACAGTAGAGTGTCTGTATATACATAGGGGATTAGTGACTAGGATAGATAATAGACAGTAGTGTGACTGTATATACATAGGGGTTTAGTGACTAGGATAGATAATAGACAGTAGTGTGACTGTATATATGTAGGGGTTTAGTGACTAGGATAGATAATAGACAGTAGTGTGTCTGTATATACATAGGGGTTTAGTGACTAGGATAGATAATAGACAGTAGTGTGACTGTATATATGTAGGGGTTTAGTGACTAGGATAGATAATAGACAGTAGTGTGACTGTATATACATAGGGGTTTAGTGACTAGGATATATAATAGACAGTAGTGTGACTGTATATACCTAGGGGATTAGTGACTAGGATAGATAATAGACAGTAGAGTGTCTGTATATACATAGGGGATTAGTGACTAGGATAGATAATAGACAGTAGTGTGACTGTATATACATAGGGGATTAGTGACTAGGATAGATAATAGACAGTAGTGTGACTGTATATACATAGGGGATTAGTGACTAGGATAGATAATAGACAGTAGTGTGACTGTATATACATAGGGGTTTAGTGACTAGGATAGATAATAGACAGTAGTGTGTCTGTATATACATAGGGGATTAGTGACTAGGATAGATAATATACAGTAGAATGTCTGTATATACATAGGGGATTAGTGACTAGGATAGATAATAGACAGTAGAGTGTCTGTATATACATAGGGGATTAGTGACTAGGATAGATAATAGACAGTAGAGTGTCTGTATATACATAGGGGATTAGTGACTAGGATAGATAATAGACAGTAGTGTGTCTGTATATACATAGGGGATTAGTGACTAGGATAGATAATAGACAGTAGTGTGACTGTATATACATAGGGGATTAGTGACTAGGATAGATAATAGACAGTAGAGTGTCTGTATATACATAGGGGATTAGTGACTAGGATAGATAATAGACAGTAGAGTGTCTGTATATACATAGGGGATTAGTGACTAGGATAGATAATAGACAGTAGTGTGACAGTATATACATAGGGGATTAGTGACTAGGATAGATAATAGACAGTAGTGTGACTGTATATACATAGGGGATTAGTGACTAGGATAGATAATAGACAGTAGAGTGTCTGTATATACATAGGGGATTAGTGACTAGGATAGATAATAGACAGTAGTGTGACTGTATATACATAGGGGATTAGTGACTAGGATAGATAATAGACAGTAGTGTGACTGTATATACATAGGGGATTAGTGACTAGGATAGATAATAGACAGTAGTGTGACTGTATATACATAGGGGTTTAGTGACTAGGATAGATAATAGACAGAAGTGTGTCTGTATATACATAGGGGATTAGTGACTAGGATAGATAATAGACAGTAGAGTGTCTGTATATACATAGGGGATTAGTGACTAGGATAGATAATAGACAGTAGAGTGTCTGTATATACATAGGGGATTAGTGACTAGGATAGATAATAGACAGTAGAGTGTCTGTATATACATAGGGGATTAGTGACTAGGATAGATAATAGACAGTAGTGTGTCTGTATATACATAGGGGATTAGTGACTAGGATAGATAATAGACAGTAGTGTGACTGTATATACATAGGGGATTAGTGACTAGGATAGATAATAGACAGTAGAGTGTCTGTATATACATAGGGGATTAGTGACTAGGATAGATAATAGACAGTAGAGTGTCTGTATATACATAGGGGATTAGTGACTAGGATAGATAATAGACAGTAGTGTGACTGTATATACATAGGGGTTTAGTGACTAGGATAGATAATAGACAGTAGTGTGTCTGTATATACATAGGGGTTTAGTGACTAGGATAGATAATAGACAGTAGTGTGACTGTATATATGTAGGGGTTTAGTGACTAGGATAGATAATAGACAGTAGTGTGACTGTATATACATAGGGGTTTAGTGACTAGGATAGATAATAGACAGTAGTGTGACTGTATATACCTAGGGGATTAGTGACTAGGATAGATAATAGACAGTAGTGTGACTGTATATACATAGAGGTTTAGTGACTAGGATAGATAATAGACAGTAGTGTGACTGTATATACCTAGGGGATTAGT
>NC_060179.1:12846691-12864191 GCF_021184085.1 Oncorhynchus gorbuscha
GAGTGTGTTGGAACCAGCTGAGTTGCAGTTCTTGACAGAAACCGGTGTGCCTGGCACCAACTGTACTACCATACAACCATTCAAAGGCACTTACATCTTTGGTATTACCAATTCACCCTCTGAATGGCACACACACACAATCCATATCTCAGTTGTCTCAAGGCTTAACAATCATTCTCCTGTCTCCTCCCCTTCATCTACACTGATTGAAGTGGATTTAACCAGTGACATCAATAACAGATTACAGCTTCCACCTGGATTCACCTGGTCAGTCTATGTCATGGAAAGAGCAGGTGTTCCTAATGTTTTGTACACTCGGCGTATTAAGCTAATGAGGATCTACTGACCAGCCCTAGCAATGTGACTGTGGTGTGTCTGTGTGCCCTGTAGTGCAGTGAATGGCTGTGTGTTCCCAGCAGTTGATTATCGTCTGGCAATAGCCAGCTCAGCAACATGAAGCATTGGCAGCCATTAAAAATCATTGCAGGGATTTATTTTATTTTTTATTAGCAATGATTAAAGGCGAAGGTATAAGACCAAGTCTGAGGCAATATAAAGGGATAAAGCAAAGACGAGAAATAGGGAAACATGTCCAACAATATTAGTGGAGCCATTTATTTTCTCTGAAAAGGGAGAATAGGCAGAAAAGCAACCCTGAACTACCTCATTGTCCTAGAAAATAGGATGATGTTATCACGCACACACACACACACTCACGCACAAATAGAGTGAGAGAGTAAGACACACACACACACACACTCACGCACAAAGAGAGTGAGAGAGTAAGACACACACACACTCACGCACAAAGAGAGTGAGAGAGTAAGACACACACACACACTCACGCACAAAGAGAGTGAGAGAGTAAGACACACACACACACACTCACGCACAAAGAGAGTGAGAGAGTAAGACACACACACACACTCACGCACAAAGAGAGTGAGAGAGTAAGACACACACACACTCACGCATAAAGAGAGTGACAGAGTAAGACACACACACACACTCACGCACAAAGAGAGTGAGAGAGTAAGACACACACACACACACTCACGCACAAAGAGAGTGAGAGAGTAAGACACACACACACTCACGCACAAAGAGAGTGAGAGAGTAAGACACACACACTCACACACAAAGAGAGTGAGAGAGTAAGACACACACACACACAAAGAGAGTGAGAGAGTAAGACACACACACAAAGAGAGTGAGAGAGTAAGACACACACACACACTCACGCACAAAGAGAGTGAATAAGACAGACCATTTTTAATTGGTGCCAACATTTAACAACATAATTAAAAGCTCCCAGAGTTGAAATGCCTTTTAAGCCATGTCTGGGTCATGTGGACTCGGTATCCGTGTCTTAAGCTTCCTGCCGAGCGATTTACCTTTGGCCAGTGAAGAAGGTGAGAAGGTCATCCCACTGTCCTCTACATGCATTCAGTTACCCCTCTACTGTCCTCTACCTCTACATGTATTCAGTTACCGCTCTACTGTCCTCTACCTCTACTGTCCTCTACATGCATTCAGTTACCGCTCTACTGTCCTCTACATGCATTCAGTTACCGCTCTACTGTCCTCTACCTCTACATGTATTCAGTTACCGCTCTACTGTCCTCTACCTCTACTGTCCTCTACATGCATTCAGTTACCGCTCTACTGTCCTCTACATGTATTCAGTTACCGCTCTACTGTCCTCTACATGCATTCAGTTACCCCTCTACTGTCCTCTACATCTATTGTCCTCTACATGCATTCAGTTACCCCTCTACTGTCCTCTACATGCATTCAGTTACCCCTCTACTGTCCTCTACATGCATTCAGTTACCCCTCTAAATCAAATCAAATCAAATGTATTTATATAGCCCTTCGTACATCAGCTGATATCTCAAAGTGCTGTACAGAAACCCAGCCTAAAACCCCAAACAGCAAACAATGCAGGTGTAAAAGCACGGTGGCTAGGAAAAACTCCCTAGAAAGGCCAAAACCTAGGAAGAAACCTAGAGAGGAACCGGGCTATGTGGGGTGGCCAGTCCTCTTCTGGCTGTGCCGGGTAGAGATTATAACAGAACATGACCAAGATGTTCAAATGTTCATAAATGACCAGCATGGTCAAATAATAATAAGGCAGAACAGTTGAAACTGGAGCAGCAGCACAGTCAGGTGGACTGGGGACAGCAAGGAGCCATCATGTCAGGTAGCCCTGGGGCACGGTCCTAGGGCTCAGGTCAGTTGAAACTGGAGCAGGAGCATGGCCAGGTGGACTGGGGACAGCAAGGAGTCCTCATGTCAGGTAGTCCTGGGACATGGTCCTAGGGCCCAGGCCAGTTGAAACTGGAGCAGCAGCATGGCCAGGTGGACTGGGGACAGCAAGGAGTCATCATGTCAGGTAGTCCTGGGGCATGGTCCTAGGGCTCAGGTCCTCCGAGAGAGAGAAAGAAAGAGAGAAGGAGAGAATTAGAGAACGCACACTTAGATTCACACAGGACACCTGAATAGGACAGGAGAAGTACTCCAGATAAACAAACTGACCCTAGCCCCCCGACACATAAACTACTGCAGCATAAATACTGGAGGCTGAGACAGGAGGGGTCAGGAGACACTGTGGCCCCATCCGAGGACACCCCGGACAGGGCCAAACAGGAAGGATATAACGCCACCCACTTTGCCAAAGCACAGCCCCCACACCACTAGAGGGAAATCTTCAACCACCAACTTACCATCCTGAGACAAGGCCGAGTATAGCCCACAAAGATCTCCGACACGGTACAACCCAAAGGGGGGGGGGGATCCAGACAGGCCGACCACAACAGTGAATCAACCCACCCAGGTGACGCACCCCCCAGGGACGGCACGAGAGAGCCCCAGCAAGCCAGTGACTCAGCCCCCGTAACAGGGTTAGAGGCAAAGAATCCCAGTGGAAAGAGGGGAACCGGCCAGGCAGAGACAGCAAGGGCGGTTCGTTGCTCCAGAGCCTTTCCGTTCACCTTCCCACTCCTGGGCCAGACTACACTCAATCATATGACCCACTGAAGAGATGAGTCTTCAGTAAAGACTTAAAGGTTGAGACAGAGTTTGCGTCTCTGACATGGGTAGGCAGACCGTTCCATAAAAATGGAGCTCTATAGGAGAAAGCCCTGCCTCCAGCTGTTTGCTTAGAAATTCTAGGGACAATTAGGAGGCCTGCGTCTTGTGACCGTAGCGTACGTGTAGGTATGTACGGCAGGACCAAATCAGTGAGGTAGGTAGGAGCAAGCCCATGTAATGCTTTGTAGGTTAGCAGTAAAACCTTGAAATCAGCCCTTGCTTTGACAGGAAGCCAGTGTAGAGAGGCTAGCACTGGAGTAATATGATCAAATTTTTTGGTTCTAGTCAGGATTCTAGCAGCCGTATTTAGCACTAACTGAAGTTTATTTAGTGCTTTATCCGGGTAGCCGGAAAATAGAGCATTGCAGTAGTCTAACCTAGAACTGTCTACTGTCCTCTACATGCATTCAGTTACCCCTCTACTGTCCTCTACATGCATTCAGTTACCCCTCTACTGTCCTCTACATGCATTCAGTTACCCCTCTACTGTCCTCTACATTCAGTTACCGCTCTACTGTCCTATACATGCATTCAGTTACCCCTCTACTGTCCTCTACATTCAGTTACCGCTCTACTGTCCTCTACATGCATTCAGTTACCCCTCTACTGTCCTCTACATGCATTCAGTTACCCCTCTACTGTCATCTACATGCATTCAGTTACCCCTTTACTGTCCTCTACATGCATTCAGTTACTCCTCTACTGTCCTCTACATGCATTCAGTTACCCCTCTACTGTCCTCTACATGCATTCAGTTACCACTCTACTGTCCTCTACATGCATTCAGTTACCGCTCTACTGTCCTCTACCTCTACTGTCCTCTACATGTATTCAGTTACCCCTCTACTGTCCTCTACATGCATTCAGTTACCCCTCTACTGTCCTCTACATGCATTCAGTTACCCCTCTACTGTCCTCTACATGCATTCAGTTACTCCTCTACTGTCCTCTACATGCATTCAGTTACCCCTCTACTGTCCTCTACCTCTACTGTCCTCTACATGCATTCAGTTACCCCTCTACTGTCCTCTACCTCTACTGTACTCTACATGCATTAAGTTACCCCTCTACTGTCCTCTACCTCTACTGTCCTCTAACATGCATTCAGTTACCCCCCTACTGTCCTCTATCTCTACTGTCCTCTACATGCATTCAGTTACCCCTCTACTGTCCTCTACATGCATTCAGTTACCCCACTACTGTCCTCTACCTCTACTGTCCTCTATCTCTACTGTCCTCTACATGTATTCAGTTACCCCTCTACTGTCCTCTACATGCATTCAGTTACCGCTCTACTGTCCTCTACATTCAGTTACCGCTCTACTGTCCTCTACATGCATTCAGTTACCGCTCTACTGTCCTCTACCTCTACTGTCCTCTACATGTATTCAGTTACCGCTCTACTGTCCTCTACATTCAGTTACCCCTCTACTGTCCTCTACATGCATTCAGTTACCCCACTACTGTCCTCTACCTCTACTGTCCTCTATCTATACTGTCCTCTACATGTATTCAGTTACCCCTCTACTGTCCTCTACATGCATTCAGTTACCGCTCTACTGTCCTCTACATTCAGTTACCGCTCTACTGTCCTCTACATGCATTCAGTTACCGCTCTACTGTCCTCTACCTCTACTGTCCTCTACATGCATTCAGTTACCGCTCTACTGTCCTCTACCTCTACTGTCCTCTACATGTATTCAGTTACCCCTCTACTGTCCTCTACATGCATTCAGTTACCCCTCTACTGTCCTCTACATGCATTCAGTTACCCCCCTACTGTCCTCTATCTCTACTGTCCTCTACATGCATTCAGTTACCCCTCTACTGTCCTCTACATGCACTCAGTTACCCCTCTACTGTCCTCTACCTCTACTGTCCTATACATGCACTCAGTTACCCCTCTGCTGTCCTCTACCTAGCTCTAGAACACTGTGGGTCTGTATAGCTCTAGAACACTGATGGTCTGTATAGCTCTAGAACACTGAGGGTCTGTATAGCTCTAGAACACTGAGAGTCTGTATATCTCTAGACCACTGAAGGTCTGTGTAGCTCTAGAACACTGAGGGTCTGTATAGCTCTAGAACACTGAGGGTCTGTATAGCTCTAGAACACTGAGGGTCTGTATAGCTCTAGAACACTGAGGGTCTGTATAGCTCTAGAAAACCTGAGGGTCTGTATAGCTCTAGAACACTTAGTGTCGGTATAGCTCTAGAACACTGAGGGTCTGTATATTGCTCTAGAACACTTAGTGTCGGTATAGCTCTAGAACACTGAGGGTCTGTATATCTCTAGAACACTGAAAGTATGTGTAGCTCTAGAACACTGAGGGTTTGTATAGCTCTAGAACACTGGGGGTCTGTATAGCTCTAGAACACTGAGGGTCTGTATAGCTCTAGAACACTGAGGGTCTGTATTGCTCTAGAACACTGAGGGTCTGTATAGCTCTAGAACACTGAGGGTCTGTATAGCTCTATGGGAATCGGTGGAAGTTGCAAACAAAAATCAAATTCAAACTTTTTTGCTGCTTTGTCGATCAGTAGAGATCTGAGGGGATTCAGAACGGCAGGTTGTCCAGACTTTACAGCTGGAGGCCAGATGAGAATATCAGGACATGGGCTACTTCTGCCTCTACCCCTCCATATCTCTCTCTTTATTAACTCTCCCCCTTTCTCTCTCTCTCTCTCTCTCTCTCTCTCTCTCTCTCTCTCTCTCTCTCTCTCTCTCTCTCTCTCTCTCTACCCCTCCCCTTTCTCTCTCTAGCGTAGGCCACAGACGTTAATCCTAATGCAGGACTGAACTTTTATGAGGAACCAATCAGCTCCTCCTTCAAACTCATTCTCTCAGTTAACCCTTGGTTATGGGTTAAGGACTTAAAAAATAAAAATACAAATAAATGCACCTTTATTTAACCAGGTAGGCTAGTTGAGAAGAAGTTCTCACTTGCAACTATTCAACTATTACCACCGACTTGGTGGTTTCTGTTGATAAATTCTTAATAATCCTCATTGATATCATCAAAATGTACCACCAACACAGCTGGAACACTTTAGGATTCTGTAATAGACTTTAGAATCTCCCAATTGATCTGTAGAATGGAACATTGATTGCAGGATTTTGGATTTGATTCATGTAAAATAGAACAGTCTAGAATTTCAGACTGCAACGCTGCATAATTCCAAAATGGAACACAGTGGCTATCTGTCCAAAAACAAAATCCTTTCTTTCCGAGAGTTATCTGTTGCTTATGCAGCTCCGCAGTGCAGATGTGAGATGTGAGGTGTGAGCAGGCAGATGCTAGCTTCTGACTGTGTGCTAGCTGCCCATGAGGTAGTTCAGGCCGTATTAAAGAGTGCTAGACCACGTAGCATGGTGCTGTAGCCTGACGTGTGTGTAGTTTGCCCAACCCTGATATAGAGAATGATGATGTAAGGTGGAGGTATGACTGTGGATGATAAACACAGGAGTACATCTGTCAGTGCCATTCACAAGAGCTGGAGTGCCGAGTCTGAGATCCACAGATGAACACATATGTTTGTGAAGTGCTGAGTGTGTGTCGGTGCTGAGTGTGTGTCGGTGCTGAGTGTGTGTCGATGCTGAGTGTGTGTCGGTGCTGAGTGTGTGTCGGTGCTGAGTGTGTGTCGGTGCTGAGTGTGTGTCGGTGCTGAGTGTGTGTCGGTGCTGAGTGTGTGTCGGTGCTGAGTGTGTGTCGGTGCTGAGTGTGTGTCGGTGCTGAGTGTGTGTCGATGCTGAGTGTGTGTCGGTGCTGAGTGTGTGTCGGTGCTGAGTGTGTGTCGGTGCTGAGTGTGTGTCGGTGCTGAGTGTGTGTCGGTGCTGAGTGTGTGTCGGTGCTGAGTGTGTGCGCTGTGTTTGAGGTACAGTAGGGATCGTTTAGAGTGGAGAATGTTTGTGGTCAGTGTTGCAGGGTAGGACCACACAGAAACACACACACTGCACTGACCCCACCAACTGACTGCACCTGTTAGTCAGACGGACCTCTTAACAACAGCTACCTTCTCTCCTGACCTCTCTCCTGACCTCTCTCCTGACCTCTCTCCTGATCTCTCTCCTGACCTCTCTCCTGACTTCTCTTCTGACCTCTCTCCTGACCTCTCTCCTGACCTCTCTCCTGACTTCTCTCCTTACTTCTCTCCTGACCTCTCTCCTGAACTCTCTCCTGACCTCTCTCCTGACCTCTCTCCTGACCTCTCTCCTAATCTCTCTCCTGACCTCTCTCCTGATCTCTCTCCTGACCTCTCTCCTGACCTCTCTCCTGATCTCTCTCCTGACCTCTCTCCTGACCTCTCTCCTGACCTCTCTCCTGACTTCTCTCCTGACTTCTCTTCTGAACTCTATCCTGATCTCTTGTCCTCCGTCATCCTAAAACTTAATCCTCCCCTCCTTCACCCTTTGATCTTTCACCTGCCAATCTCTCACTCATCCTCCCTAAGTCTCTTCTTGACCAGGTCTCTGCTCCCAAATCCAATAGGCTGATCTGGACTCCATTCAACTATAGAGTTACTATTTATTTTTTGTCTTTTTTTTACAATCAGATCTGTATATTTGATATAAATGGCATGTTATAGAAGAGGATCCAAGAGGTTATAGAAGAGGGTCCAAGAGGTTATAGAAGAGGGTCCAAGAGGTTATAGAAGAGGGTCCAAGAGGTTATAGAAGAGGGTCCAAGAGGTTATAGAAGAGGATCCAAGAGGTTATAGAAGAGGGTCCAAGAGGTTATAGAAGAGGGTCCAAGAGGTTCCAATAGGTTATAGAAGAGGATCCAAGAGGTTATAGAAGAGGGTCCAAGAGGTTATAGAAGAGGGTCCAAGAGGTTATAGAAGAGGGTCCAAGAGGTTATAGAAGAGGGTCCAAGAGGTTATAGAAGAGGGTCCAAGAGGTTATAGAAGAGGATCCAAGAGGTTATAGAAGAGGATCCAAGAGGTTATAGAAGAGGGTCCAAGAGGTTATAGAAGAGGGTCCAAGAGGTTATAGAAGAGGGTCCAAGAGGTTATAGAAGAGGGTCCAAGAGGATATAGAAGAGGATCCAAGAGGTTATAGAAGAGGATCCAAGAGGTTATAGAAGAGGGTCCAGTCACTTTTTAGTTGTTGTGATTTCACACGTTTTCAAGAAACCTTCAAACAGCAAATCACTTTCCTCGTCCTTGTTGGGTAGGATGGGCGCCCTGATAAAACCCATTAACAAAGTGTCGCACACATGAAATTGTGTGGTTCCAAACTTTATCCACAACATTATATTTCATTTTGTTGCGAGAGGCGTCACTGCAGTCCCTGGTTCGAATCCAGGCTGTATCACATCCGGCCGTGATTGAGGAGTCGCATAGGGCGGCGCACAATTGTCCCAGCGTCGTCCAGGTTTGGCTCAGGTAGGCCATCCTTGTAAAATAAGAATTTGTTCTTTACTGACTTCCCTAAGTTAACAAAAAAGGTAAAAGAATATGAGGGTATATTGAAAGTATGGGCTACTTCCACACAGGAAGTTCCAGACACTTGTCAAATCTATGCCAAGGTGCATTGAAGCTGTTCTGGCGGCTCGTGGTGGTCCAACACCCCATTAAGACACTTTATGTTAGTGTTTCCATTATTCTGGCAGTTACGTGCAGCAGACATTGTAAATGGAACAGCTGGATAGGTGGAAACTACACTGAGGGCTTTGCCGTTTCTAAAATGACGTATTTGAGTTTTGTGCATGTTTTTTTCAGGGCCCCCATCCTACACAACGAGGATGAAGAACTGATTTGCTGTTTCTCAAAAACGTGTAGTAACACAAACGGTGTCTGGACCGTTCTATAAGATTACATTTGCGTCAAACGTGGAGATTTGGATGTAAAAAAAGACACTTCTCCTTTAAACCTTTAAACCTCTCTACTTCCCTTCTCATCCCTCCTCCTGCTCTCTCCTCTAACCCCTGCTCCTTCTCTCTCTTTCTCTGGTTTTCTGTCTTTAGTCAAGCAGAATGATTTGTCTGGGGTCCAGCAGAATGACTTGTCTGGGGCCCAGCAGAATGACTTGTCTGGGGCCCAGCAGAATGACTTGTCTGGGACCCAGCAGAATGACTTGTCTGGGACCCAGCAGAATGGCTTGTCTGGGACCCAGCAGAATGGCTTGTCTGGGACCCAGCAGAATCACTTGTCTGGGGTCCAGCAGAATGACTTGTCTGGGACCCAGCAGAATGACTTGTCTGGGGTCCAGCAGAATGGTTTGTCTAGGACCCAGCAGAATGGTTTGTCTAGGACCCAGCAGAATGGTTTGTCTGGGACCCAGCAGAATGACTTGTCTGGGGTCCAGACAAGCGAAACAGGGAGGGAGGGAAACATAGAGAGAGGGAGGGAAACAGAGGGGGAGGGAGGGAAAAAGAGAGGGAGGGAGGGAGGTAAACAGAGAGGGAGGGAGGGAAACAGAGAGGGAGGGAGGGAAACAGAAAGGGAGGGAAACAGAGAGGGAGGGAGGGAAACAGAAAGGGAGGGAGAGAAACAGAAAGGGAGGGAGGGAAACAGAGAGGGAGGGAGGGAAACAGAGAGGGAGGGAGGGAAACAGAGAGGGAGGGAGGGAAACAGAAAGGGAGGGAGGGGGAACAGAAAGGGAGGGAGGGAGGGAAACAGAGAGGGAGGGAGGGAAACAGAGAAGGGGGAGGGAAACAGAGATGGAGGGAGGGAAACAGAGAGGGAGGGAGGGAAACAGAGAGGGAGGGAGGGAAACAGAGAGGGAGGGAGGGAAACAGATAGGGAGGGAGGGAAACAGAGAGGGGAGGGAAACAGAGAGGGAGGTAAAAAGAGAGGGAGGGAGGGAAACAGAGAGGGAGGGAGGGAAACAGAGAGGGAGGGAGGGAAACAGAGAGGGAGGTTGGGAAACAGAGAGGGAGGGAGGGAAACAGAGAGGGGAGGGAAACAGAGAGGGAGGTAAAAAGAGAGGGAGGGAGGGAAACAGAGGGAGGGAAAAAGAGAGGGAGGGAGGGAAACAGAGGGGGAGGGAGGGAAACAGAGAGGGAGGGAAAAAGAGAGGGAGGGAAACAGAGAGGGAGGGAGGGAAACAGAGAGGGAGGGAAAAAGAGAGGGAGGGAGGGAAACAGAGGGGGAGGGAGGGAAACAGAGGGAAACAGAGGGGAGGGGGAAACAGAGAGGGAGGGAGGGAAACAGAGAGGGAGGGAGGGAAACAGAGGGGGAGGGAGGGAAACAGAGAGGGAGGGAAAAAGAGAGGGAGGGAGGGAAACAGAGAGGGAGGGAAAAAGAGAGGGAGGGAGGGAAACAGAGAGGGAGGGAAAAACAGAGAGGGAGGGAGGGAAAAGAGAGGGAGGGAAAAAGAGGGAGGGAGGAAACAGAAACAGAGAGGGAGGGGAAACAGAGAGGGAGGGAAAAGAGAGGGAGGGAGGGAAACAGAGGGGGGAGGGAGGGAAACAGAGAGGGAGGGAGGGAAAAAGAGAGGGAGGGAAAAAGAGAGGGAGGGAGGGAAACAGAGAGGGAGGGAAAAGGAGAGGGAAGGAGGGAAACAGAGAGGGAGGGAAAAAGAGAGGGAGGGAGGGAAACAGAGAGGGAGGGAAAAAGAGAGGGAGGGAAAAAGAGAGGGAGGGAGGGAAACAGAGAGGGGAGGGAAAAAGAGAGGGAGGGAGGGAAACAGAGAGGGGGAAACAGGAGGAAAATAGAAAGCGGGATATAAGTCATAGAAAGATGGATGGGGGTTAAAGAGAAAGGATGGCTAGAGAAAGAGAGATGGTCTGGGGAGATGGTGCCTCTCTCTCTCCCTCTGGGGAGAGGCAGATAAGCCATCTCATTACCCATGATCCTTCTAGCTATGCCATGACCAGCCAGGAAAAAAAGAGGGAAATTAAACTAGAGAATGATGAGAGGAGGAGGAGGATGAGGAGGGGGTGGGAGGGGGGTAAGGATGGAGGAGAAGGTGGAGGAGGAGGAGGCAGGAGGGAGGGATGAGGAGGAGGAGGAGGAGGAGGGAGGGAGGTAAGGATGGAGGAGGAGGTGGAGGAGTGAGGGAGGGAGGTAAGGATGGAGGAGGGAGGGAGGGAGGGAGGGAGGGAGGGGGGAGGAGGAGGGAGAAAGGGAGGGAGGGAGGAGGAGGAGGGAAGGAGGGAGTTAAGGAAGGAGGAGGAGTTAGGGAGGTAATGATGGAGGAGGAAGAGGAGGAGGGAGGTAAGTATGGTGGAGGAGGAGGGAGGAGGAGGAGGAGAGAGGTAAGGATAGAGGAGGAGGAGGAGGACAAGGAGGGAGGAGGAGGAGAGAGGTAAGGATGGAGGAGGAGGAGGAGGGAGGTAAGGATGGAGGAGGAGGAGGGAGGTTAGTATGGAGGAGGAGGAGGAGGAGGAGGAGGAGGAGGAGGAGGAGATAGGTAAGGATGGAGGAGGAGGAGGGAGGTAAGGATGGAGGAGGAGGAGGAGGAGAGAGGTTAGTATGGAGGAGGAGGAGGGAGGTAAGGATGGATGAGGAGGAGGAGTTAGGGAGGTAATGATGGAGGAGGAGGAGGAGGGAGGTTAGTATGGAGGAGGAGGAGGAGGAGATAGGTAAGGATGGAGGAGGAGGAGGAGGGAGGTAAGGATGGAGGAGGAGGAGGAGAGAGGTAAGAATAGAGGAGGAGGAGGAGGAGAGATGTAAGGATGGAGGAGGAGGAGGAGTTAGGGAGGTAATGATGGAGGAGGAGGAGGGAGGTTAGTATGGAGGAGGAGGAGGAGGAGGAGGGAGGTAAGGATGGAGGAGGAGGAGGAGGAGGAGGAGGGAGGTAAGGATGGAGGAGGAGGAGGAGGAGGAGGAGGAGAGAGGTAAGGATAGAGGAGGAGGAGGAGGAGGGAGGTAAGGATGGAGGAGGAGGAGGAGGGAGGTAAGGATGGAGGAGGAGAGAGGTAAGGATGGAGGAGAAGGAGGAGGAGGGAGGTAAGGATGGAGGAGGAGGAGGGAGGAGGAGGAGGAGGAGATAGGTAAGGATGGAGGAGGAGGAGGAGGAGGGAGGAGGAGGAGGGAGGTAAGGATGAAGGAGGAGGGAGGAGGAGGAGATAGGTAAGGATGGAGGAGGAGGAGGAGGGAGGAGGAGGGAGGTAAGGATGGAGGAGGAGGAGGGAGGAGGAGGAGGGAGGTAAGGATGGAGGAGGAGGAGGAGGAGGGAGGAGGAGGAGAGAGGTAAGGATAGAGGAGGAGGAGGGAGGAGGAGGAGGGGAGAGGTAAGGATGGAGGAGGAGGATGAGGGAGGTAAGGATGGAGGAGGAGGAGGAGGAGGGAGGAGGAGAGAGGTAAGGATGGAGGAGGAGGATGAGGGAGGTAAGGATAGAAGAGGAGGAGGGAGGAGGAGGAGGAGAGAAGGAGAGGGGACTGGAATTCAGATCAATCAAAAGGAAAGTCCCCTTTTGTCCTCCTCCACCTGAATATTTCTATTTCTTCCTTCCTTTCCCCTCTACTCCTGAATCATCAGACTCTGATGGTGGTTATATAGCTCTGGTATAATCTGGCCAATCTCTCCTTGACCATTAGGTGAGGTCAACCCCATTCTCTCATTTGTAAATCAAATGCCACTATATGCTGAATATTCAAAACATTAGGAGCACCTGCTCTTTCCATGACATAGACTGACCAGGTGAATCCAGGTGGAAGCTGTGATCCCTTATTGATGTCACTTGTTAAATCCACTTCAAGGTTTGTTAAACCTTGTAGAGTCCATGAGGCTGGTCTGAGGGCAAAAGGGGGTGCAACTAAATATTAGGAACGTGTATATGCAGTGTAATTACGGCCTACCATTGCCTGTCTATGGTGGGGAGATAGACAGGAGATTGACTCCAGTAGATCTGCATAAAACCTATTTTACCGCAGTGGAATAGAGAGAGAGGTATATTCAAATCAAATCAAATGTATTCATAAAGCCCTTCGTACATCAGCTGATATCTCAAAGTTCTGTACAGAAACCCAGCCTAAAACCTCAAACAGCAAGCAATGCAGGTGTAGAAGCACGGTGGCTAGGAAAAACTCCCTAGAAAGGCCAAAACCTAGGAAGAAATCTAGAGAGGAACCAGGCTATGTGGGGTGGCCAGTCCTCTTCTGGCTGTGCTGGGTGGAGATTATAACAGAACATGGCCAAGATGTTCAAATGTTCATAAATGACCAGCATGGTCCAATAATAGTAATAAGGCAGAAGAGTTGAAACTGGAGCAGCAGCACGGCCAGGTGGACTGGGGACAGCAAGGAGTCATCATGTCAGGTAGTCCTGAGGCATGGTCCTAGGGCTCAGGTCCTCCGAGAGACAGAAAGAAAGAGAGAAAGAAAGAGAGAATTAGATAGAGAGCATACTTAAATTCACACAGGACACCCTGATAGGACAGGAGAAGTACTCCAGATATAACAAACTGACCCTAGCCCCCCGACACAAACTACTGCAGCATAAATACTGGAGGCAGCAGGGGTCAGGAGACACTGTGGCCCCATCCGATGATACCCCCGGACAGGGCCAAACAGGAAGGATATAACCCCACCCACTTTGCCAAAGCACAGCCCCCACACCCCTAGAGGGATATCTTCAACCACCAACTTACCACCCTGAGACAAGGCCGAGTATAGCCCACAAAGATCTCCGCCACAGCACAACCCAAGGGGGGCCTGTCTGTGATGCACACGTACACACACATACTCATGCAGGCAAGAAAGCGTGCAGACATATTCCAGTTGAATTTTGGTTTGATAACTGAGGTAAGGAGCATGTATTTTCACCAGTATTTCTAGCTGGTGTTGTGATCTTGACTTCCTGACCAGTGGTGAGCGTGAGGTTTCTTTTCCCCCTTAAACAAACAGTGGAATCAGCAAGGCAGCAGTTCACTGAAGCAGAATGACAGAATGGGAGAGAGAGAATTAAAGAGGGAGAAATCTCAAATGGAGTTACCTCTGCACACTCTCTCTCTCTCTCTCTCTCTCTCTCTCTCTCTCTCTCTCTCTCTCTCTCTCTCTCTCTCTCTCTCTCTCTCTCTCACTCTCTCTCTCTTTTATCTCTCTCTCTCTCTCTCTCTCTCTCTCTCTCTCTGTTTCTCTCTCTCTCTCTCTCTCTCTCTCTCTCTCTCTCTCTCTCTCTCTCTCTCTCTCTCTCTCTCTCTCTCTCTCTCTCTCTTTCACACACACAGAACGGTACCACCAAGTGCTGAAGAGCATAAAAATCATCTGTCCTTGGTTGCAACACTCACTACCGAGTTCCAACCTGCCTCTGGAAGCAACGTCAGCACAATAACTGTTCGTCGGGAGCTTCATGGCGGAAGCTTTCGTCGGGAGCTTTCCATGGCCCAGCAGCCGCACACAAGCCTAAGATCACCATGAGCAATGCCAAGCGTCGGCTGGAGTGGTGTAAAGCTCGCTGCCATTGTACTCTGGACTCAGGAGCAGTGGAAATGCGTTCTCTGGAGTGATGAATCACACTTCACCATCTGTCAGTCCGAAGGACGAATTATTCAAATTGTCTCAGCTTTCACCTGTGTCTGGATTACAATGGAAATCTTTCAGAAGTCCAAGGGTGGGGGTGGTGCTAGGAATTAAAGACAGATGAGTGTGTGTGTGTGTGTGTGTGTGTGTGTGTGTGTGTGTGTGTGTGTGTGTGTGTGTGTGTGTGTGTGTGTGTGTGTGTGTGTGTGTGTGTGTGTGTGTGTGTGTGTGTGTGTGTGTGTGTGTGTGTGTGTGTGTGTGTGTGTGTGTGTGTCCACCTCATTTCCCTATTAATCCTCCTAGATATTAATAGGAATCTCTCCTTTTTCTATTCCACAAGCAGATGGTCATCTCAGCATTGATATAAGCTTTGATTGACAGTCACTATGTACAGTGTAATTGCCCTAGCTAAGCCACCCACCCCACCCCCTCTATTCTTCCTTGAGGACACACACCCCCCCACTCACCTCCCTTCCTCTCGCTGTCTCCGGTGAGCTGTGAGTTGAGAGATACCATACTCCCACGTCATCTGAGGGTCAGTTAGTCCAGGTCAGGGTGTTTGTCTGTGTGCAGGAGACTGTGAAGACTATTCACAGATCTACCATGACAGGTATGGGAACGATAGCAGGGGGACGGAGGGAAGGGCTGGCTTACAGACCACCGGAAGGTGGGAGGAAGTGAGGGAGAGAGAGAGGTGAGAGGGAGAGAGGAATATAAACAAAGTGAAGAAGGATAGCCAGGGGAGAGGGTAGAGGGGAGAGGGGAGGGGGAGGGGAGAGGGGAGAGAGAGGGAGAGGGGAGAGGGGAGAGGGAGAGGGGAGAGAGAGAGGGAGAGGGGAGAGGGGAGAGGGAGAGAGAGAGAGAGGGGAGAGGGGAGAGGGAGAGAGGGGAGAGGGGAGAGGGGAGAGGGAGAGAGGGGAGAGGGAGAGAGAAATATAAACAAAGTGAAGAAGGATAGAGGGAGCCAGGGAGAGGGGAGAGAGAGGTGAGAGGGGAGAGGGAGAGAGGGGAGAGAGAGAGGTGAGAGGGGAGAGAGAGAGGAGAGAGGGAGAGAGGGGAGAGGGGGGGAGATAAATATAAACAAAGTGAAGAAGGATAGAGGGAGCCATGGGAGAGGGGAGAGGGAGAGGGGAGAGAGAGAGGTGAGAGGGGAGAGGGAGAGGGGAGAGGGGAGGGGAGAGAAATATAAACAAAGTGAAGAAGGATAGAGGGAGCCAGGGAGAGAGAGGAGGGGAGGGGAGGAGAGGGGAGAGGGGGGGAGAGAAGGGAGGGAGAGGGGAGGGGAGAGGGGAGAGGGGAGTAGGGAGAGGGGAGAGGGAGAGAGAAATATGAACAAAGTGAAGAAGGATCGAGGGAGCCAGGGGAGAGGGGAGAGGGGAGAGGGGAGAGGAGAGGGGAGAGGAGAGGGGAGAGGGGAGTAGGGAGAGGGGAGAGGGAGAGAGAAATATGAACAAAGTGAAGAAGGATCGAGGGAGCCAGGGAGAGGGGGAGGGGAGGGGAGAGGGGAGAGGGGGAGAGAGGGGAGAGGGGAGTAGGGAGAGGGGAGGGAGAGAGAAATATGAACAAAGTGAAGAAGGATCGAGGGAGCCAGGGGAGAGGGGAGAGGGGAGAGGTGTGGAAAGAGGGAGAAGGGAGAGGGAGTGACAGAGAGATGAGGGCGGAGGAGATGGGGATGCAGGGTTAGGGGACTTACAGACCACCAAAAACGAACATCGCACGGCAAAGGAACAAAGAGAGGCAGGAGTTTGCCATTTTTTAAATCTTAACCCCCCCCTCCTTCCCCTCCGCTTCTCATGGGACCTGATCCCTCTGTCCCTAACAAAGGGTCTCTCCCCTACAGAATGGATGCTGCAGCGGCTAGCGACTAACAGACATTAGCATGGGGATCATTAATATGACGCTGAAGGAGAGTCATTCTCCAATCCCTTTGATGCTCTGATTTGATTTGATCAGCCGGAGCTTCAATCACATTCATCACATTCAATTACTGATTTGTTTATGTGGCTGGAATAATGAGCATCAATATGAGCCCTTCAAATCATCTGACGGTAAAATGAGTGCTTACATTTCAGCCAAGCCATTAAATGATTACAAGTCTGACGTAGATATTAGTGTATAGAAAAAGGAATAATTGGAATGTACGAACAAATGATTTTACGCTCGTCCTGTCATATAAAGCAAGGTATCGTTAGGGATGAACTTGGACTCAGAACATCAACTCTGGTCCTGATCAATAACCAATCGATGAGAGTTAATCGTACCACCCTCAGACCTAACCCACTCCCTGATATACCTCTTTGTTCTGCTTTATATCTCTTTCTCCATCTCTCTTTCTTTTCTCTCTCTCTTTGCCTCTTTCTCTCCCACTTTCTCTCTGTCTCTCTCTGTCTCTCTCTGACTCTCTCTCCCTCTCTCTCTATCCCTCCCTCTCTGTCTCTCTCTCTGTCTCTCTCTCATTATCCAACTAGCCTGTATAAAGCATTCCTCCTGTAATTGATTTTAAACATTAGGTGCTCAGTGAATAGATAAGTAGAGAGCAAAGATTTTATTACTGAGCGTGGGGAACTGATCTGACCTGCTGCTGTTTCCACACACACACCCACACGCACCCACACACACACACGCACACGCACACACACACACACACACACACACACACACACACACACACACACACACACACACACACACACACACACACACACACACACACACACACACACACACACACACACACACACACACACACACACACACACACACACACACACACACACACACACACACACACACACACACACACACACACACACACACACACACACACACACACACACACACACACACACACACACGCAGCCCTGGCACACAGGCCTGGCAGCACGAAGCGATTGACCTCTTCTCGGTTCATCCAGCTTAGTCTTGTGCAGAGTAATCCTTAATGCTCTGAAACATACCTGATAGAAGCAAACTCCCACTTACAACTTTAAGATGAACTC
>NC_060179.1:12871691-12889191 GCF_021184085.1 Oncorhynchus gorbuscha
ACCTGAAAGATGTTGGTGTGTGTGTGTGTGTGTGTGTGTGTGTGTGTGTGTGTGTGTGTGTGTGTGTGTGTGTGTGTGTGTGTGTGTGTGTGTGTGCGTGTGTGCGTGTGTGCTTGCGTGCGTGCGTGCATGTGTGCGTGCGTGTGTGTGTGTGCGTGCGTGCTTGCGTGCGTGTGTCTGTGTGTGCGTGCTTGCATGCGTGTGTGTGTGTGTGTATGGGAAAGAGAGTAGCGGGAGGGAGGGTGGTCACATTATACCAGTCACCAGTTTACCAGTCACCAGAGAGAGTGCCACAAGAATTGGTCGAGTATGATTTTTATACTATTTCTCCAACTCTGAGTGTTATGCAGGTGAATGAGGACCCAAAAGCGACTTGGCGAAAACAGAGTCTTTAATCCAGTTTAAGGAAATAGCAATACTCCTAGACAAATCGGAGCGGTAAATAAAGCATAAAAACAATTTCACTCGTAATGACGAGAACTGACTGGAGACTCGATAATAAACTGCAGGTTGCCTCGGGAAGGCACTTGACCGTAGCAGACTCAGACACCTGCTCACCACGCAGCATCTGAGGGAAACACGACACGACAGGGCGATACAAAGACACAGCACGGTGAACAATAAACAAGGATCCGACAGGACAGAAACGGAAAACAAGGGGAGAAATAGGGACTCTAATCAGGGGAACAGATAGGGAACAGGTGTGGGAAGACTAAATGATTGATTAGGGGAATAGGAACAGCTGGGAGCAGGAACGGAACGATAGAGAGAAGAGAGAGAGGAAGGGAGAGAGAAAAAGGGGAACGAACCTAAAAAGACCAGCAGGGGGAAAACGAACAGAAGGAAAAGCAAAATGACAAGACAATATAAGACAAAACATGACACTGAGAGTGAGATGTCGGTCTGTATATGTTGTCAGGCAGAGTAACTGTCTATGTAAGTTGTAGGGTGAGTGTACTGTCTGTCTGTGTAGTAGAGGATAGAGGATACTGTCTGTCTGTCTGTGTCGTAGATGATAGAGGTTACTGTCTGTCTGTGTAGTAGAGGATAGAGGATACTGCCTGTCTGCGTAGTAGAGGATAGAGGATACTGTCTGTCTGCGTAGTAGAGGATAGAGGATACTGTCTGTCTGTGTAGTAGAGGATAGAGGATACTGTCTGTCTGTGTAGTAGAGGATAGAGGACACCGTATGTCTGTGTAGTAGAGGATAGAGGATACTGTCTGTCTGTGTCGTAGACGATAGAGGATACTGTCTGTCTGTGTAGTAGACGATAGAGGATACTGTCTGTCTGTGTCATAGAGGATAGAGGATACTGTCTGTCTGTCTGTGTCGTAGATGATAGAGGATACTGTCTGTCTGTGTAGTAGAGGATAGAGGATACTGTCTGTCTGTGTAGTAGAGTATAGAGGACACCGTATGTCTGTGTAGTAGAGGATAGAGGATACTGTCTGTGTAGTAGAGGATAGAGGATATAGTCTGTCTGTGTAGTAGAGGATAGATGATACTATCTGTGTAGTAGAGGATAGAGGATACTGTATGCGTAGTGGAGGATAGAGTATACTGTCTGTCTGTGTCGTAGACGATAGATGATACTGTCTGTCTGTGTCGTAGAGGATAGAGGAAACTGTCTGTCTGTGTAGTAGAGGATAGATGATACTGTCTGTGTAGTAGAGGATAGAGGATACTGTCTGTGTAGTAGAGGATAGAGGATACTGTCTGTCTGTGTAGTAGAGGATAGATGATACTATCTGTGTAGTAGAGGATAGAGGATACTGTATGCGTAGTGGAGGATAGAGTATACTGTCTGTGTAGTAGAGGATAGATGATACTATCTGTGTAGTAGAGGATAGAGGATACTGTCTGTCTGTGTCGTAGATGATAGAGGTTACTGTCTGTCTGTGTAGTAGAGGATAGAGGATACTGCCTGTCTGCGTAGTAGAGGATAGAGGATACTGTCTGTCTGCGTAGTAGAGGATAGAGGATACTGTCTGACTGTGTAGTAGAGGATAGAGGATACTGTCTGTCTGTGTAGTAGAGGATAGAGGACACCGTATGTCTGTGTAGTAGAGGATAGAGGATACTGTCTGTCTGTGTCGTAGACAATAGAGGATACTGTCTGTCTGTGTAGTAGACGATAGAGGATACTGTCTGTGTCATAGAGGATAGAGGATACTGTCTGTCTGTCTGTGTCGTAGATGATAGAGGATACTGTCTGTCTGTGTAGTAGAGGATAGAGGATACTGTCTGTCTGTGTAGTAGAGGATAGAGGACACCGTATGTCTGTGTAGTAGAGGATAGATTATACTGTCTGTGTAGTAGAGGATAGAGGATACTGTCTGTGTAGTAGAGGATAGAGGATATTGTCTGCCTGTGTAGTAGAGGATAGATGATACTATCTGTGTAGTAGAGGATAGAGGATACTGTATGCGTAGTGGAGGATAGAGTATACTATCTGTCTGTGTCGTAGACGATAGATGATACTGTCTGTCTGTGTCGTAGAGGATAGAGGAAACTGTCTGTCTGTGTAGTAGAGGATAGAGGATACTGTCTGTGTAGTAGAGGATAGAGGATACTGTCTGTGTAGTAGAGGATAGAGGATACTGTCTGTCTGTGTAGTAGAGGATAGATGATACTATCTGTGTAGTAGAGGATAGAGGATACTGTATGCGTAGTGGAGGATAGAGTATACTGTCTGTGTAGTAGAGGATAGATGATACTATCTGTGTAGTAGAGGATAGAGGATACTGTCTGTCTGTGTCGTAGATGATAGAGGTTACTGTCTGTCTGTGTAGTAGAGGATAGAGGATACTGCCTGTCTGCGTAGTAGAGGATAGAGGATACTGTCTGTCTGCGTAGTAGAGGATAGAGGATACTGTCTGACTGTGTAGTAGAGGATAGAGGATACTGTCTGTCTGTGTAGTAGAGGATAGAGGACACCGTATGTCTGTGTAGTAGAGGATAGAGGATACTGTCTGTCTGTGTCGTAGACAATAGAGGATACTGTCTGTCTGTGTAGTAGACGATAGAGGATACTGTCTGTGTCATAGAGGATAGAGGATACTGTCTGTCTGTCTGTGTCGTAGATGATAGAGGATACTGTCTGTCTGTGTAGTAGAGGATAGAGGATACTGTCTGTCTGTGTCATAGAGGATAGAGGATACTGTCTGTCTGTCTGTGTCGTAGATGATAGAGGATACTGTCTGTCTGTGTAGTAGAGGATAGAGCATACTGTCTGTCTGTGTAGTAGAGGATAGAGGACACCGTATGTCTGTGTAGTAGAGGATAGATGATACTACCTGTGTAGTAGAGGATAGAGGATACTGTATGCGTAGTGGAGGATAGAGTATACTGTCTGTCTGTGTCGTAGACGATAGATGATACTGTCTGTCTGTGTCGTAGAGGATAGAGGATACTGTCTGTCTGTGTAGTAGAGGATAGAGCATACTGTCTGTCTGTGTCGTAGATGATAGAGGAAACTGTCTGTCTGTGTAGTAGAGGATAGAGGATACTGTCTGTCTGTGTAGTAGAGGATAGAGGACACTGTATGTCTGTGTAGTAGAGGATAGATGATACTGTCTGTGTAGTAGAGGATAGAGGATACTGTCTGTGTAGTAGAGGATAGAGGATACTGTCTGTCTGTGTAGTAGAGGATAGATGATACTATCTGTGTAGTAGAGGATAGAGGATACTGTATGCGTAGTGGAGGATAGAGTATACTGTCTGTGTAGTAGAGGATAGATGATACTATCTGTGTAGTAGAGGATAGATGATACTGTCTGTGTAGTAGAGGATAGAGGATACTGTCTGTCTGTGTAGTAGAGGATAGAGGATACTGTCTGTCTGTGTAGTAGAGGATAGAGGACACTGTCTGTCTGTGTAGTAGAGGATAGATGATACTATCCGTGTAGTAGAGGATAGAGGATACTGTCTGTGTAGTAGAGGATAGAGGATACTGTCTGTGTAGTAGAGGATAGAGGATACTGTCTGTCTGTGTAGTAGAGGATAGAGGACACTGTCTGTCTGTGTAGTAGAGGATTGATGATACTATCTGTGTAGTAGAGGATAGAGGATACTATCTATGTAGTAGACGATAGAGGATATTGTCTGTGTAGTAGAGGATAGAGGATACTGTCTGTCTGTCTGTGTAGTAGAGGATAGAGGACACTGTCTGTGTAGTAGAGGATAGAGGATACTGTCTGTCTGTGTAGTAGAGGATGGAGGATACTCTCTGTGTAGTAGAGGATAGAGGATACTGTCTGTCAGTGTAGTAGATGATACTGTCTGTCTGTCTGTGTAGTAGAGGATAAAGGACACTGTCTGTGTAGTAGAGGATACTCTCTGTCTGTGTAGTAGAGGATAATGTCTGTCTGTGTCATAGACGATAGGTGATACTGTCTGTCTGTGTCGTAGATGATAGAGGATACTGTCTGTCTGTGTAGTAGACGATAGAGGATACTGTCTGTCTGTGTCATAGAGGATAGAGGATACTGTCTGTCTGTCTGTGTAGATGTAGAGGATAGAGAGGATACTGTCTGTCTGTATGTCTGTGTAGTAGAGGTAGAGGAGGATAGAGGATAGGATATAGTCTGTCTGTCTGTGTAGTAGAGGATAGTATAGGACATGATACTGTCTGTCTGTGTAGTAGAGGATAGAGGATACTGTCTGTCTGATAGAGGTAGTAGTAGAGGATAGAGGACTGTCTGTCTGTCTGTGTAGTAGAGGATAGAGGATACTATCTGTGTAGTAGAGGATAGAGGATACTATCTATGTAGTAGAGGATATAGGATACTGTCTGTGTAGTAGAGGATAGAGGATACTGTCTGTGTAGTAGAGGATAGAGGATACTGTCTGTGTAGTAGAGGATAGAGGATACTGTCTGTCTGTGTAGTAGAGGATAGAGGATACTATCTGTGTAGTAGAGGATAGAGGATACTATCTATGTAGTAGAGGATAGAGGATACTGTCTGTGTAGTAGAGGATAGAGGATAATGTCTGTGTAGTAGAGGATAGAGGATACTGTATGTCTTTCTGTCTGTGTAGTAGAGGATACTCTCTGTCTGTGTAGTAGAGGATAATGTATGTCTGTGTAGTAGAGGACAGAGGACACTGTCTGTGTAGTGGAGGATAGAGGATGCTGTCTGTGTAGTAGAGGATAGAGGATACTGTCTGTCTGTGTAGTAGAGAATACAGATTAGGAAGGCTTAGGAACACCACCAAAAACTCTGAAATCTCCATCCCTAACTACAACATTTTGAGACGAAAGGCGAACTGCAAATTCCACTATTGTGGCTAATCCTTATTGTGGCTAGCTTTACATAGGTGGGTCTGACCACCATCAATGAAATAAGACGTGTCTTATAAATGTGGGATATTTTAGATGGTGATACCTAGCTAGATAGTTAGCTAGCTAACTGTAGCTATTGAAACAGATTGTCGTTTTGCTAGTCAGCTAGTGTCACGTCGGTATGAATGATTCAGGAGACATGCCCCCAAAGCTGAATTACCCCAAAACATTACCCCAAAATGGTGTCACCCCAAAACTATATCACCCTATAACTGCATTACGCCAAAACATTACCCCTAAACATTACCCAAAACTGCTGATGTAAGGAGAGATAGAAGCACATACCAGAGGGAGCAGAGAGAAGTCAGTCTATTTCAACACACACACACATGTTATTAAGGCATAACTGCTGCGTGGGAAGGTCCCAGGCTGGTTATACAAGTGGTTATTTCAGCTATGTGTTCACTAGTGGTTAATAAGAGGGAGGAGTCATGTTGACATAGAATGTCATCATCTGTCTTCTGGTTTAGGGATGAAAACAGATGCCTCTTTTCTCTTTGAAGGAGAGGGAGAGAGAGGGAGGGAGAGAGGGAGAGGGAGGGAGAGAGGGAGAGGGAGAGAGAGAGAGAGAGAGAGAGAGAGAGAGAGAGAGAGAGAGAGAGAGAGAGAGAGAGAGAGAGAGAGAGAGAGAGAGAGAGAGAGAGAGAGAGAGAGAGAGAGAGAGAGAGGGAGAGAGAGGGAGGGAGAGAGGGAGAGAGAGAGGGGGAGAGAGAGAGGGAGGGAGAGAGGGAGAGAGAGAGGGGGAGAGAGAGAGAGAGAGAGGAGAGAGAGGAGGGAGGGAGAGAGGGAGAGAGAGGGAGGGAGAGAGGGAGAGGGAGGGAGAGAGGGGAGGGAGGGAGAGAGGGAGAGAGAGAGAGGGAGAGAGAGAGAGAGAGAGAGAGAGAGAGAGAGAGAGAGAGAGAGAGAGAGAGAGAGAGAGAGAGAGAGAGAGAGAGAGAGAGAGAGGGAGAGAGAGAGAGAGAGAGAGGGAGAGAGAGAGGGAGGGAGAGAGGGAGAGAGAGAGGGGGAGAGAGAGAGAGAGAGAGGGAGAGAGAGGAATATATTTAAAAACAACTTGCTGTCCTCTGTCTTATTTAGTATTCTGTTTAATATGGCTGTTTTTTTGTCACAGAGGAAAGAACAGATAAATCACAAACGGAGAGGAGGATGAGGGAGGGGTGAAAGGTTTGTGAACATTCATGTCAACATAAATAAAGAAAGTATTTATGTCAGAGAAGTAACTCACACCCTTCCCCGGGATTTGGGGAAGGAAACAAGGGGGATGTAGATATGTCATGGACAACGCTCCCCTTTGAAGGGGTTTGGTGAGAGAGGTGGGGGGGGGGTCCAGTGTCTGGTGCTTGACAGATGACAGGGAATCCCCTGTGTTGTACTTCGTCACTGTACCTCCCTTCGCCCCACTCTCAACACACATATCACACATTGGATCAAATATATTTTGAGCTGGCATCTTGGGGGGCACCATGGGACCTGTCGTTAGTAGAGTCTGAGTGGTCCTTGGGGAGCGATGCAGCTCTAACCCTGTTGTTTGTTTGCCAAAAACACTAATCCACACACCCCCCCAGTGAAGGAATGGAAGCTCCCCAGAGAAGGAATGGAATCCCCTCCAGAGAAGAAATGGAAGCTCCCCAGAGAAAGAATGGAACCTCCCCAGAAAAGGAATGGAATCCCCCCCAGAGAAGGAATGGAATCCCCCAGAGAAGTAATGGAATCCCCCAGAGAAGGAATGGAATCCCTCCAGAGAAGGAATATAATTCCCTCCAGAGAAGGAATGGAACCTCCCCAGAGAAGGAATGGAACCGCCCCAGAGAAGGAATGGAATCCTCCAGAGAAGGAATGGAATCCCCCACAGAGAAGGAATGGAACCCCCAGAGAAGGAATGGAATCACCCCCAGAGAAGGAATGGAATCCCCCAGAGAAGGAATGGAATCCCCTCCAGAGAAGGAATGGAATCCCCCTCAGAGAAGGAATGGAATACCCCCAGAGAAGGAATGGAATCCCCCCAGAGAAGGAATGGAACCTCCCCAGAGAAGGAATGGAATCCTCCAGAGAAGGAATGGAATCCCCCAGAGAAGGAATGGAATCCCCCCAGAGAAGGAATCCCCCAGAGAAGGAATGGAATCAGAGAAGGAATGGAATCACCCCCAGAGAAGGAATGGAATCCCCCAGAGAAGGAATGGAATCCCCCAGAGAAGGAATGGAATCCCCTCCAGAGAAGGAATGGAATCCCCCCAGAGAAGGAATGGAATCCCCCAGAGAAGGAATGGAATCCCCCCAGAGAAGGAATGGAATCCCCCAGAGAAGGAATGGAACCTCCCCAGAGAAGGAATGGAATCTCCCCCCAGAGAAGGAATGGAATCCCCCAGAGAAGGAATGGGATCCCCCAGAGAAGGAATGGAATCACCCCCAGAGAAGGAATGGAATCCCCCAGAGAAGGAATGGAATCCCCTCCAGAGAAGGAATGGAATCCCCTCCAGAGAAGGAATGGAATCCCCCTCAGAGAAGGAATGGAATCCCCCAGAGAAGGAATGGAATCCCCCAGAGAAGGAATAGAACCTCTTCAGAGAAGGAATGGAATCCTCCAGAGAAGGAATGGAATCCCCCCAGAGAAGGAATGGAATCCCCCGCAGAGAAGGAATGGAATCCCCAGAGAAGGAATGGAACCTCCCCAGAGAAGGAATGGAATCCCCTCCAGAGAAGGAATGGAATCCCCCCCAGAGAAGGAATGGAATTCCCCCCAGAGAAGGAATGGAATCCCTCCCAGAGAAGGAATGGAACCTCCCCAGAGAAGGAATGGAATCCCCTCCAGAGAAGGAATGGAATCCCCCCAGAGAAGGAATGGGATCCCCCAGAGAAGGAATGGAATCACCCCAGAGAAGGAATGGAATCCCCCAGAGAAGGAATGGAATCCCCTCCAGAGAAGGAATGGAATCCCCCTCAGAGAAGGAATGGAATACCCCCAGAGAAGGAATGGAATCCCCCAGAGAAGGAATGGAACCTCCCCAGAGAAGGAATGGAATCCCTCCAGAGAAGGAATGGAATCCCCCAGAGAAGGAATGGAATCCCCCGCAGAGAAGGAATGGAATCCCCCCAGAGAAGGAATGGAATCACCCCAGAGAAGGAATGGAATCCCCCCAGAGAAGGAATGGAATCCCCCGCAGAGAAGGAATGGAATCCCCCCAGAGAAGGAATGGAATCCCCCAGAGAAGGAATGGAATCCCCCCAGAGAAGGAATGGAATCCCCCCCAGAGAAGGAATGGAATCCCCCAGAGAAGGAATGGAACCTCCCCAGAGAAGGAATGGAATCTCCTCCAGAGAAGGAATGGAATCCCCCAGAGAAGGAATGGATCCCCCAGAGAAGGAATGGAATCTTCCCCAGAGAAGGAATGGAATCCCCCCAGAGAAGGAATGGAATCCCCTCCAGAGAAGGAATGGAATCCCCTCTAGAGAAGGAATGGAATCCCCCCAGAGAAGGAATGGAATCCCCCAGAGAAGGAATAGAACCTCTTCAGAGAAGGAATGGAATCCCTCCAGAGAAGGAATGGAATCCCCCCAGAGAAGGAATGGAACCTCCCCAGAGAAGGAATGGAACCTCCCAGAGAAGGAATGGAACCTCCCCAGAGAAGGAATGGATCTCCCCAGAGAAGGAATGGAATCTCCCCAGAGAAGGAATGGAATCCCCCAGAGAAGGAATGGAATCACCCCAGAGAAGGAATGGAATCCCCCAGAGAAGAAATGGAATCACCTCCAGAGAAGGAATGGAATTCCCCCAGAGAAGGAATGGAATCCCTCCCAGAGAAGGAATGGAACCTCCCCAGAGAAGGAATGGAATCCCCTCCAGAGAAGGAATGGAATCCCCCAGAGAAGGAATGGGATCCCCCAGAGAAGGAATGGAATCACCCCCAGAGAAGGAATGGAATCCCCCAGAGAAGGAATGGAATCCCCCAGAGAAGGAATGGAACCTCCCCAGAGAAGGAATGGAATCTCCTCCAGAGAAGGAATGGAATCCCCCAGAGAAGGAATGGGATCCCCCAGAGAAGGAATGGAATCTTCCCCAGAGAAGGAATGGAATCCCCCAGAGAAGGAATGGAATCCTCCAGAGAAGGAATGGAATCCCCTCTAGAGAAGGAATGGAATCCCCCCAGAGAAGGAATGGAATCCCCCAGAGAAGGAATAGAACCTCTTCAGAGAAGGAATGGAATCCCCTCCAGAGAAGGAATGGAATCCCCCAGAGAAGGAATGGAACCTCCCCAGAGAAGGAATGGAACCTCCCCAGAGAAGGAATGGAACCTCCCCAGAGAAGGAATGGATCTCCCCAGAGAAGGAATGGAATCTCCCCAGAGAAGGAATGGAATCCCCCAGAGAAGGAATGGAATCACCCCAGAGAAGGAATGGAATCCCCCAGAGAAGAAATGGAATCACCTCCAGAGAAGGAATGGAATTCCCCCCAGAGAAGGAATGGAATCCCTCCCAGAGAAGGAATGGAACCTCCCCAGAGAAGGAATGGAATCCCCTCCAGAGAAGGAATGGAATCCCCCCAGAGAAGGAATGGGATCCCCCCAGAGAAGGAATGGAATCACCCCCAGAGAAGGAATGGAATCCCCCCAGAGAAGGAATGGAATCCCCTCCAGAGAAGGAATGGAATCCCCCTCAGAGAAGGAATGGAATACCCCCAGAGAAGGAATGGAATCCCCCAGAGAAGGAATGGAACCTCCCCAGAGAAGGAATGGAATCCCCTCCAGAGAAGGAATGGAATCCCCCAGAGAAGGAATGGAATCCCCCGCAGAGAAGGAATGGAATCCCCCCAGAGAAGGAATGGAATCACCCCAGAGAAGGAATGGAATCCCCCCAGAGAAGGAATGGAATCCCCCAGAGAAGGAATGGAATCCCCTCCAGAGAAGGAATGGAATCCCCCAGAGAAGGAATGGAATCCCCCAGAGAAGGAATGGAATCCCCCCAGAGAAGGAATGGAATCCCCCAGAGAAGGAATGGAACCTCCCCAGAGAAGGAATGGAATCTCCTCCAGAGAAGGAATGGAATCCCACCAGAGAAGGAATGGGATCCCCCAGAGAAGGAATGGAATCACCCCCAGAGAAGGAATGGAATCCCCCAGAGAAGGAATGGAATCCCCTCCAGAGAAGGAATGGAATCCCCTCCAGAGAAGGAATGGAATCCCCCTCAGAGAAGGAATGGAATCCCCCAGAGAAGGAATGGAATCCCCCCAGAGAAGGAATAGAACCTCTTCAGAGAAGGAATGGAATCCCCCAGAGAAGGAATGGAATCCCCCAGAGAAGGAATGGAATCCCTCCCAGAGAAGGAATGGAACCTCCCCAGAGAAGGAATGGAATCCTCCAGAGAAGGAATGGAATCCCCCAGAGAAGGAATGGATCCCCCAGAGAAGGAATGGAATCCCCCAGAGAAGGAATGGAATCCCCCAGAGAAGGAATGGAATCCCCTCCAGAGAAGGAATGGAATCCCCTCAGAGAAGGAATGGAATACCCCCAGAGAAGGAATGGAATCCCCCCCAGAGAAGGAATGGAACCTCCCCAGAGAAGGAATGGAACCTCCCCAGAGAAGGAATGGAATCCCCTCCAGAGAAGGAATGGAATCCCCCAGAGAAGGAATGGAATCCCTCCAGAGAAGGAATGGAATCCCCCAGAGAAGGAATGGAATTCCCCCCAGAGAAGGAATGGAATCCCTCCCAGAGAAGGAATGGAACCTCCCCAGAGAAGGAATGGAATCCCCTCCAGAGAAGGAATGGAATCCCCCCAGAGAAGGAATGGGATCCCCCCAGAGAAGGAATGGAATCACCCCCAGAGAAGGAATGGAATCCCCCCCAGAGAAGGAATGGAATCCCCTCCAGAGAAGGAATGGAATCCCCCCTCAGAGAAGGAATGGAATACCCCCCAGAGAAGGAATGGAATCCCCCAGAGAAGGAATGGAACCTCCCCAGAGAAGGAATGGAATCCCCTCCAGAGAAGGAATGGAATCCCCCCAGAGAAGGAATGGAATCCCCCGCAGAGAAGGAATGGAATCCCCCCCAGAGAAGGAATGGAATCACCCCCAGAGAAGGAATGGAATCCCCCAGAGAAGGAATGGAATCCCCCCAGAGAAGGAATGGAATCCCCCCAGAGAAGGAATGGAATCCCCCCCAGAGAAGGAATGGAATCCCCCAGAGAAGGAATGGAATCCCCCAGAGAAGGAATGGAATCCCCCCAGAGAAGGAATGGAACCTCCCCAGAGAAGGAATGGAATCTCCTCCAGAGAAGGAATGGAATCCCCCAGAGAAGGAATGGGATCCCCCAGAGAAGGAATGGAATCTTCCCCAGAGAAGGAATGGAATCCCCCAGAGAAGGAATGGAATCCCTCCAGAGAAGGAATGGAATCCCCCCAGAGAAGGAATGGAATCCCCCAGAGAAGGAATGGAATCCCCCCCCAGAGAAGGAATAGAACCTCTTCAGAGAAGGAATGGAATCCCCTCCAGAGAAGGAATGGAATCCCCCCCAGAGAAGGAATGGAACCTCCCCAGAGAAGGAATGGAACCTCCCCAGAGAAGGAATGGAACCTCCCCAGAGAAGGAATGGATCTCCCCAGAGAAGGAATGGAATCCCCCAGAGAAGGAATGGAATCCCCCAGAGAAGGAATGGAATCACCCCAGAGAAGGAATGGAATCCCCCAGAGAAGAAATGGAATCACCTCCAGAGAAGGAATGGAATTCCCCCAGAGAAGGAATGGAATCCTCCCAGAGAAGGAATGGAACCTCCCCAGAGAAGGAATGGAATCCTCCAGAGAAGGAATGGAATCCCCCCAGAGAAGGAATGGGATCCCCCAGAGAAGGAATGGAATCACCCCCAGAGAAGGAATGGAATCCCCCAGAGAAGGAATGGAATCCCCCAGAGAAGGAATGGAACCTCCCCAGAGAAGGAATGGAATCTCCTCCAGAGAAGGAATGGAATCCCCCAGAGAAGGAATGGGATCCCCCAGAGAAGGAATGGAATCTTCCCCAGAGAAGGAATGGAATCCCCCAGAGAAGGAATGGAATCCTCCAGAGAAGGAATGGAATCCCCTCTAGAGAAGGAATGGAATCCCCCCAGAGAAGGAATGGAATCCCCCCAGAGAAGGAATAGAACCTCTTCAGAGAAGGAATGGAATCCCCTCCAGAGAAGGAATGGAATCCCCCCCCAGAGAAGGAATGGAACCTCCCCAGAGAAGGAATGGAACCTCCCCAGAGAAGGAATGGAACCTCCCCAGAGAAGGAATGGATCTCCCCAGAGAAGGAATGGAATCTCCCCCAGAGAAGGAATGGAATCCCCCCAGAGAAGGAATGGAATCACCCCCAGAGAAGGAATGGAATCCCCCCCAGAGAAGAAATGGAATCACCTCCAGAGAAGGAATGGAATTCCCCCCAGAGAAGGAATGGAATCCCTCCCAGAGAAGGAATGGAACCTCCCCAGAGAAGGAATGGAATCCCCTCCAGAGAAGGAATGGAATCCCCCCAGAGAAGGAATGGGATCCCCCCAGAGAAGGAATGGAATCACCCCCAGAGAAGGAATGGAATCCCCCAGAGAAGGAATGGAATCCTCCAGAGAAGGAATGGAATCCCCTCAGAGAAGGAATGGAATACCCCCAGAGAAGGAATGGAATCCCCCCAGAGAAGGAATGGAACCTCCCCAGAGAAGGAATGGAATCCCCTCCAGAGAAGGAATGGAATCCCCCCAGAGAAGGAATGGAATCCCCGCAGAGAAGGAATGGAATCCCCCCCAGAGAAGGAATGGAATCACCCCAGAGAAGGAATGGAATCCCCCAGAGAAGGAATGGAATCCCCCAGAGAAGGAATGGAATCCCCTCCAGAGAAGGAATGGAATCCCCCAGAGAAGGAATGGAATCCCCCCAGAGAAGGAATGGAATCCCCCAGAGAAGGAATGGAATCCCCCAGAGAAGGAATGGAACCTCCCCAGAGAAGGAATGGAATCTCCTCCAGAGAAGGAATGGAATCCCACCAGAGAAGGAATGGATCCCCCAGAGAAGGAATGGAATCACCCCCAGAGAAGGAATGGAATCCCCCCAGAGAAGGAATGGAATCCCCTCCAGAGAAGGAATGGAATCCCTCCAGAGAAGGAATGGAATCCCCCTCAGAGAAGGAATGGAATCCCCCAGAGAAGGAATGGAATCCCCCCAGAGAAGGAATAGAACCTCTTCAGAGAAGGAATGGAATCCCCTCCAGAGAAGGAATGGAATCCCCCAGAGAAGGAATGGAATCCCCCCAGAGAAGGAATGGAATCCCCCCAGAGAAGGAATGGAACCTCCCCAGAGAATGAATGGAATCCCTCCAGAGAAGGAATGGAATCCCCCAGAGAAGGAATGGAATTCCCCCAGAGAAGGAATGGAATCCCTCCCAGAGAAGGAATGGAACCTCCCCAGAGAAGGAATGGAATCCTCCAGAGAAGGAATGGAATCCCCCAGAGAAGGAATGGGATCCCCCAGAGAAGGAATGGAATCACCCCCAGAGAAGGAATGGATTCCCCCCAGAGAAGGAATGGAATCCCCTCCAGAGAAGGAATGGAATCCCCCAGAGAAGGAATGGGATCCCCCAGAGAAGGAATGGAATCACCCCAGAGAAGGAATGGATTCCCCCAGAGAAGGAATGGAATCCCCTCCAGAGAAGGAATGGAATCCCCTCAGAGAAGGAATGGAATACCCCCAGAGAAGGAATGGAATCCCCCAGAGAAGGAATGGAACCTCCCCAGAGAAGGAATGGAATCCCCTCCAGAGAAGGAATGGAATCCCCCAGAGAAGGAATGGAATCCCCCCAGAGAAGGAATGGAATCCCCCCAGAGAAGGAATGGAATCACCCCAGAGAAGGAATGGAATCCCCCAGAGAAGGAATGGAATCCCCCAGAGAAGGAATGGAATCCTCCAGAGAAGGAATGGAATCCCCCAGAGAAGGAATGGAATCCCCCAGAGAAGGAATGGAACCTCCCCAGAGAAGGAATGGAATCCCCTCCAGAGAAGGAATGGAATCCCTCCAGAGAAGGAATGGAATCCCCACCAGAGAAGGAATGGAATCCCCCAGAGAAGGAATAGAACCTCTCCAGAGAAGGAATGGAATCCCCTCCAGAGAAGGAATGGAATCCCCCAGAGAAGGAATGGAATCCCCTGCAGAGAAGGAATGGAATCCCCCAGAGAAGGAATGGAATCCCCCAGAGAAGGAATGGAATCACCCCAGAGAAGGAATGGAATCCCCCCAGAGAAGGAATGGAATCCCTCCAGAGAAGGAATGGAATCCCCCAGAGAAGGAATGGAATCCCCGCAGAGAAGGAATGGAATCCCCCAGAGAAGGAATGGAATCACCCCAGAGAAGGAATGGAATCCCCCAGAGAAGGAATGGAATCCCCCCAGAGAAGGAATGGAATCCCTCCAGAGAAGGAATGGAATACCCCCAGAGAAGGAATGGAATCCCCCAGAGAAGGAATGGAACCTCCCCAGAGAAGGAATGGAATCCCCTCCAGAGAAGGAATGGAATCCCCCAGAGAAGGAATGGAATCCCCCCAGAGAAGGAATGGAATCCCCCCAGAGAAGGAATGGAATCACCCCAGAGAAGGAATGGAATCCCCCAGAGAAGGAATGGAATCCCCCCAGAGAAGGAATGGAATCCCCTCCAGAGAAGGAATGGAATCCCCCAGAGAAGGAATGGAATCCCCCAGAGAAGGAATGGAATCCCCCAGAGAAGGAATGGAATCCCCCAGAGAAGGAATGGAACCTCCCCAGAGAAGGAATGGAATCTCCTCCAGAGAAGGAATGGAATCCCCCAGAGAAGGAATGGGATCCCCCAGAGAAGGAATGGAATCACCCCCAGAGAAGGAATGGAATCCCCCCAGAGAAGGAATGGAATCCCCTCCAGAGAAGGAATGGAATCCCTCCAGAGAAGGAATGGAATCCCCCTCAGAGAAGGAATGGAATCCCCCAGAGAAGGAATGGAATCCCCCCAGAGAAGGAATAGAACCTCTTCAGAGAAGGAATGGAATCCCTCCAGAGAAGGAATGGAATCCCCCCCAGAGAAGGAATGGAATCCCCGCAGAGAAGGAATGGAATCCCCCAGAGAAGGAATGGAACCTCCCCAGAGAAGGAATGGAATCCCCTCCAGAGAAGGAATGGAATCCCCCAGAGAAGGAATGGAATTCCCCCAGAGAAGGAATGGAATCCCTCCCAGAGAAGGAATGGAACCTCCCCAGAGAAGGAATGGAATCCTCCAGAGAAGGAATGGAATCCCCCAGAGAAGGAATGGGATCCCCCAGAGAAGGAATGGAATCACCCCAGAGAAGGAATGGATTCCCCCCAGAGAAGGAATGGAATCCTCCAGAGAAGGAATGGAATCCCCCAGAGAAGGAATGGGATCCCCCAGAGAAGGAATGGAATCACCCCCAGAGAAGGAATGGATTCCCCCAGAGAAGGAATGGAATCCCCTCCAGAGAAGGAATGGAATCCCCTCAGAGAAGGAATGGAATACCCCCAGAGAAGGAATGGAATCCCCCAGAGAAGGAATGGAACCTCCCCAGAGAAGGAATGGAATCCCTCCAGAGAAGGAATGGAATCCCCCAGAGAAGGAATGGAATCCCCGCAGAGAAGGAATGGAATCCCCCAGAGAAGGAATGGAATCACCCCCAGAGAAGGAATGGAATCCCCCAGAGAAGGAATGGAATCCCCCAGAGAAGGAATGGAATCCCTCCAGAGAAGGAATGGAATCCCCCAGAGAAGGAATGGAATCCCCCAGAGAAGGAATGGAACCTCCCCAGAGAAGGAATGGAATCCCCTCCAGAGAAGGAATGGAATCCCCTCCAGAGAAGGAATGGAATCCCCACTCAGAGAAGGAATGGAATCCCCCAGAGAAGGAATAGAACCTCTCCAGAGAAGGAATGGAATCCCCTCCAGAGAAGGAATGGAATCCCCCAGAGAAGGAATGGAATCCCCTGCAGAGAAGGAATGGAATCCCCCCAGAGAAGGAATGGAATCCCCCAGAGAAGGAATGGAATCACCCCCAGAGAAGGAATGGAATCCCCCAGAGAAGGAATGGAATCCCCTCCAGAGAAGGAATGGAATCCCCCAGAGAAGGAATGGAATCCCCTCCAGAGAAGGAATGGAATCCCCCCCAGAGAAGGAATAGAATCCCCTCCAGAGAAGGAATATAATTCCTTCCAGAGAAGGAATGGAACATCCCCAGAGAAGGAATGGAATCCCTCCAGAGAAGGAATGGAATCCCCCAGAGAAAGAATGGAATCCCCCAGAGAAGGAATGGAATCACCCCAGAGAAGGAATGGAATCCCCCAAGAGAAGGAATGGAATCACCTCCAGAGAAGGAATGGAATCCCCTCAGTGCAGGAAACGGAATCCCCCAGAGAAGGAATGGAATCCCCCAGAGAAGGAATGGAACCTCCCCAGAGAAGGAATGGAATCCCCTCCAGAGAAGGAATGGAATCCCCCAGAGAAGGAATGGAATCCCCCAGAGAAGGAATGGAATCCCCCAGAGAAGGAATGGAATCACCTCCAGAGAAGAAATTGAATCCCCCAGAGAAGGAATGGAATCCCCCAGAGAAGGAATGGAATCCCCCAGAGAAGGAATGGAACCTCCCAGAGAAGGAATGGAACCTCCCCAGTGAAGGAATGGATCTCCCCAGAGAAGGAATGGAACCTCCCCAGAGAAGGAATGGAATCCCCCCCAGAGAAGGAATGGAACCTCCCCAAAGAAGGAATGGAATCCCCTCCAGAGAAGGAATATAATTCCTTCCAGAGAAGGAATGGAACCTCCCCAGAGAAGGAATGGAACCTCCCCAGAGAAGGAATGGAATCACCTCCAGAGAAGGAATAGAATCCCCCCCAGAGAAGGAATGGAATCTCCCCTCAGAGAAGGAATGGAATCCCCCCCATAGAAGGAATGGAACCTCCCCAGAGAAGGAATGGAATCCCCTCCAGAGAAGGACTGGAATCCCCTCCAGAGAAGGAATGGAATCCCCCTCAGAGAAGGAATGGAATCCCCCATAGAAGGAATGGAATCCCCCAGAGAAGGAATGGAATCCCCTCCAGAGAAGGAATGGAATCCCCCAGAGAAGGAATGGAATCCCCCAGAGAAGGAATGGAATCCCCCAGAGAAGGAATGGAAT
>NC_060179.1:12896691-12914191 GCF_021184085.1 Oncorhynchus gorbuscha
TGTCTCTCCTCTCCTCATTTTGTCTCTCCTCATTTTGTATCTCCTCATTTTGTCTCTCCTCATTTTGTCTCTCCTCACTTTGTCTCTCCTCTCCTCATTTTGTCTCTCCTCACCTCGTCTCTCCTCTCCTCACTTTGTCTCTCCTCACCTCGTCTCTCCTCTCCTCACTTTGTCTCTCCTCTCCTCATTTTGTCTCTCCTCTCCTCATTTTGTCTCTCCTCTCCTCACTTTGTCTCTCCTCACCTCGTCTCTCCTCTCCTCACTTTGTCTCTCCTCTCCCTCATTTTGTCTCTCCTCTCCTCACTTTGTCTCTCCTCATTTTGTCTCTCCTCATTTTGTCTCTCCTCATTTTGTCTCTCCTCTCCCCATTTTGTCTCTCCTCTCCCTCATTTTGTCTCTCCTCTCCTCACTTTGTCTCTCCTCTCCTCATTTTGTCTCTCCTCATTTTGACTCTCCTCTCCACATTTTGTCTCTCCTCTCCCTCATTTTTTCTCTCCTCTCCTCATTTTGTCTCTCCTCACTTTGTCTCTCCTCTCTCTCATTTCCTCTCTCCTCTCCTCACTTTGTCGCTCTTCTTCTCACTTTGTCTCATCTTATTTTGTCTCTCCTCTCCTCATTTTGTCTCTCCTCACTTTGTCTCTCCTCTCCCTCATTTTGTCTCTCCTCTCCTCACTTTGTCTCTCCTCACTTTGTCTCTCCTCTCCTCATTTTGTCTTTCCTCATTTTGTCTCTCCTCTCCTCATTTTGTCTCTCCTCTCCTCATTTTGTCTCTCCTCACTTTGTCTCTCCTTTCCCTCATTTTGTCTCTCCTCTCCTCACTTTGTCTCTCCTCTCCTCATTTTGTCTCTCCTCTCCTCATTTTGTCTCTCCTCTCCTCACTTTGTCTCTCCTCACTTTGTCTCTCCTCTCTCTCATTTCCTCTCTCCTCTCCTCACTTTGTCGCTCTTCTTCTCACTTTGTCTCATCTTATTTTGTCTCTCCTCTCCTCATTTTGTCTCTCCTCACTTTGTCTCTCCTCTCCCTCATTTTGTCTCTCCTCTCCTCACTTTGTCTCTCCTCACTTTGTCTCTCCTCTCCTCATTTTGTCTCTCCTCATTTTGTCTCTCCTCTCCTCATTTTGTCTCTCCTCTCCTCATTTTGTCTCTCCTCACTTTGTCTCTCCTTTCCCTCATTTTGTCTCATTTTGTCTCTCCTCTCCTCACTTTGTCTCTCCTCTCCTCATTTTGTCTCTCCTCTCCTCATTTTGTCTCTCCTCTCCTCATTTTGTCTCTACTCTCCCTCATTTTGTCTCTCCTCTCCTAATTTTTTCTCTCCTCACATCTTCTCTCATCTCCTCACTTTGTCTCTCCTCTCCTCATTTTGTCTCTCCTCTCCTCACTTTGTCTCTCCTCTCCTCACTTTGTCTCTCCTCTCCCTCACGTTGTCTCTCCTCACCTCGTCTCTCCTCTCCTCACTTTGTCTCTCCTCTCCTCACTTTGTTTCTCCTCTCCCTCATTTTCTCTCTCCTCACTTTGTCTCTCCTCTCCCTCATTTTGTCTCTCCTCTCCTCACTTTGTCTCTCCTCATTTTGTCTCTCCTCTCCTCATTTTGTCTCTCCTCTCCTCATTTTGTCTCTTCTCACTTTGTCTCTCCTCATTTTGTCTCTCCTCATTTTGTCTCTCCTCTCCTCATTTTGTCTCTCCTCATTTTGTCTCTCCTCATTTTGTCTCTCCTCATTTTGTCTCTCCTCATTTTGTCTCTCCTCACTTTGTCTCTCCTCTCCTCATTTTGTCTCTCCTCACCTCGTCTCTCCTCTCCTCACTTTGTCTCTCCTCACCTCGTCTCTCCTCTCCTCACTTTGTCTCTCCTCTCCTCATTTTGTCTCTCCTCTCCTCATTTTGTCTCTCCTCTCCTCACTTTGTCTCTCCTCACCTCGTCTCTCCTCTCCTCACTTTGTCTCTCCTCTCCCTCATTTTGTCTCTCCTCTCCTCACTTTGTCTCTCCTCATTTTGTCTCTCCTCATTTTGTCTCTCCTCTCCTCATTTTGTCTCTCCTCTCCTCATTTTGTCTCTCCTCTCCCTCATTTTGTCTCTCCTCTCCCTCATTTTTTCTCTCCTCTCCTCATTTTGTCTCTCCTCACTTTGTCTCTCCTCTCTCTCATTTCCTCTCTCCTCTCCTCACTTTGTCGCTCTTCTTCTCACTTTGTCTCATCTTATTTTGTCTCTCCTCTCCTCATTTTGTCTCTCCTCACTTTGTCTCTCCTCTCCCTCATTTTGTCTCTCCTCTCCTCACTTTGTCTCTCCTCACTTTGTCTCTCCTCTCCTCATTTTGTCTTTCCTCATTTTGTCTCTCCTCTCCTCATTTTGTCTCTCCTCTCCTCATTTTGTCTCTCCTCACTTTGTCTCTCCTTTCCCTCATTTTGTCTCTCCTCTCCTCACTTTGTCTCTCCTCTCCTCATTTTGTCTCTCCTCTCCTCATTTTGTCTCTCCTCTCCCCACTTTGTCTCTCCTCACCTCGTCTCTCCTCTCCTCACTTTGTCTCTCCTCTCCCTCATTTTGTCTCTCCTCTCCTCACTTTGTCTCTCCTCACTTTGTCTCTCCTCTCCTCATTTTGTCTCTCCTCATTTTGTCTCTCCTCTCCTCATTTTGTCTCTCCTCTCCTCATTTTGTCTCTCCTCACTTTGTCTCTCCTTTCCCTCATTTTGTCTCATTTTGTCTCTCCTCTCCTCACTTTGTCTCTCCTCTCCTCATTTTGTCTCTCCTCTCCTCATTTTGTCTCTCCTCTCCTCACTTTGTCTCTCCTCTCCTCACTTTGTCTCTCTCCTCACTTTGTCTCTCCTCATTTTGTCTCTCCTCTCCTCACTTTGTCTCTCCTCACCTCGTCTCACATTTTGTCTCTCCTCTCCCTCATTTTTTCTCTCCTCTCCTCATTTTGTCTCTCCTCACTTTGTCTCTCCTCTCTCTCATTTCCTCTCTCCTCTCCTCACTTTGTCGCTCTTCTTCTCACTTTGTCTCGTCTTATTTTGTCTCTCCTCTCCTCATTTTGTCTCTCCTCACTTTGTCTCTCATCTCCCTCATTTTGTCTCTCCTCTCCTCACTTTGTTTCTCCTCACCTCGTCTCTCCTCTCCTCATTTTGTCTCTCCTCTCCTCACTTTGTCTCCCCTCTCCTCATTTTGTCTCTCCTCTCCTCACTTTGTCTCTCCTCTCCTCACTTTGTCTCTCCTCTCCTCACTTTGTCTCTCCTCTCCTCATTTTGTCTCTCCTCTCCTCACTTTGTCTCCCCTCTCCTCATTTTGTCTCTCCTCTCCTCATTTTGTCTCTCCTCTCCCTCATTTTCTCTCTCCTCACTTTGTCTCTCCTCTCCCTCATTTTGTCTCTCCTCTCCTCACTTTGTCTCTCCTCATTTTGTCTCTCCTCTCCTCATTTTGTCTCTCCTCACTTTGTCTCTCCTCACTTTGTCTCTCCTCATTTTGTCTCTCCTCATTTTGTCTCTCCTCTCCTCATTTTGTCTCTCCTCATTTTGTCTCTCCTCATTTTGTCTCTCCTCATTTTGTCTCTCCTCATTTTGTCTCTCCTCACTTTGTCTCTCCTCTCCTCATTTTGTCTCTCCTCACCTCGTCTCTCCTCTCCTCACTTTGTCTCTCCTCACCTCGTCTCTCCTCTCCTCACTTTGTCTCTCCTCTCCTCATTTTGTCTCTCCTCTCCTCATTTTGTCTCTCCTCTCCTCACTTTGTCTCTCCTCACCTCGTCTCTCCTCTCCTCACTTTGTCTCTCCTCTCCTCATTTTGTCTCTCCTCTCCCTCATTTTGTCTCTCCTCTCCTCACTTTGTCTCTCCTCTCCTCATTTTGTCTCTCCTCATTTTGACTCTCCTCTCCACATTTTGTCTCTCCTCTCCCTCATTTTTTCTCTCCTCTCCTCATTTTGTCTCTCCTCACTTTGTCTCTCCTCTCCTCATTTTGTCTCTCCTCACCTCGTCTCTCCTCTCCTCACTTTGTCTCTCCTCACCTCGTCTCTCCTCTCCTCACTTTGTCTCTCCTCTCCTCATTTTGTCTCTCCTCTCCTCATTTTGTCTCTCTCTCCTCACTTTGTCTCTCCTCACCTCATTTTGTCTCTCCTCTCCTCACTTTGTCTCTCCTCTCCTCATTTTGTCTCTCCTCTCCTCATTTTGTCTCTCCTCTCCTCATTTTGTCTCTCCTCTCCTCATTTTGTCTCTCCTCATTTTGACTCTCCTCTCCACATTTTGTCTCTCCTCTCCCTCATTTTTTCTCTCCTCTCCTCATTTTGTCTCTCCTCTCCTCATTTTGTCTCTCCTCACTTTGTCTCTCCTCTCTCTCATTTCCTCTCTCCTCTCCTCACTTTGTCGCTCTTCTTCTCACTTTGTCTCATCTTATTTTGTCTCTCCTCTCCTCATTTTGTCTCTCCTCACTTTGTCTCTCCTCTCCCTCATTTTGTCTCTCCTCTCCTCACTTTGTCTCTCCTCATTTTGTCTCTCCTCTCCTCATTTTGTCTCTCCTCTCCTCACTTTGTCTCTCCTCACCTCGTCTCTCCTCTCCTCATTTTGTCTCTCCTCTCCTCATTTTGTCTCTCCTCTCCTCACTTTGTCTCTCCTCACTTTGTCTCTCCTCTCCTCATTTTGTCTCTCTCATTTTGTCTCTCCTCTCCTCATTTTGTCTCTCCTCTGCTCATTTTGTCTCTCCTCACTTTGTCTCTCCTTTCCCTCATTTTTTTGTCTCATTTTGTCTCTCCTCTCCTCACTTTGTCTCTCCTCTCCTCATTTTGTCTCTCCTCTCCTCATTTTGTCTCTCCTCTCCTCACTTTGTCTCTCCTCTCCTCACTTTGTCTCTCTCCTCACTTTGTCTCTCCTCATTTTGTCTCTCCTCTCCTCACTTTGTCTCTCCTCACCTCGTCTCATTTTGTCTCTCCTCTCCCTCATTTTTTCTCTCCTCTCCTCATTTTGTCTCTCCTCACTTTGTCTCTCCTCTCTCTCATTTTGTCTCTCCTCTCCTCACTTTGTCGCTCTTCTTCTCACTTTGTCTCGTCTTATTTTGTCTCTCCTCTCCTCATTTTGTCTCTCCTCACTTTGTCTCTCATCTCCCTCATTTTGTCTCTCCTCTCCTCACTTTGTTTCTCCTCACCTCGTCTCTCCTCTCCTCATTTTGTCTCTCCTCTCCTCACTTTTTCTCTCCTCTCCTCATTTTGTCTCTCCTCTCCTCACTTTGTCTCTCCTCTCCTCACTTTGTCTCTCCTCATTTTGTCTCTCCTCTCCTCACTTTGTCTCTCCTCACCTCGTCTCTCCTCTCCTCACTTTGTCTCTCCTCTCCTCATTTTGTCTCTCCTCTCCTCATTTTGTCTCTCCTCTCCTCACTTTGTCTCTCCTCACCTTGTCTCTCCTCTCCTCACTTTGTCTCTCCTCTCCCTCATTTTGTCTCTCCTCTCCTCACTTTGTCTCTCCTCACTTTGTCTCTCCTCTCCTCATTTTGTCTCTCCTCATTTTGTCTCTCCTCTCCTCATTTTGTCTCTCCTCTCCTCATTTTGTCTCTCCTCACTTTGTCTCTCCTTTCCCTCATTTTGTCTCTCCTCTCCTCACTTTGTCTCTCCTCTCCTCACTTTGTCTCTCTCCTCACTTTGTCTCTCCTCATTTTGTCTCGCCTCTCCTCACTTTGTCTCTCCTCACCTCGTCTCTCCTCTCCTCACTTTGTCTCTCCTCTCCTCATTTTGTCTCTCCTCTCCTCACTTTGTCTCTCCTCTCCTCATTTTGTCTCTCCTCTCCTCATTTTGTCTCTCCTGTCCTCATTTTGTCTCTCCTCTCCTCACTTTGTCTCTCCTCTCCTCACTTTGTCTCTCCTCACCTCGTCTCTCCTCTCCTCACTTTGTCTTTCCTCTCCTCATTTTGTCTCTCCTCTCCTCACTTTGTCTCTCCTCTCCTCACTTTGTCTCTCCTCTCCCTCATTTTGTCTCTCCTCACCTCGTCTCTCCTCTCCTCACTTTGTCTCTCCTCTCCACATTTTGTCTCTCCTCTCCTCATTTTTTCTCTCCTCTCCTCATTTTGTCTCTCCTCACTTTGTCTCTCCTCTCTCTCATTTCCTCTCTCCTCTCCTCACTTTGTCGCTCTTCTTCTCACTTTGTCTCGTCTTATTTTGTCTCTCCTCTCCTCATTTTGTCTCTCCTCACTTTGTCTCTCCTCTCCCTCATTTTGTCTCTCCTCTCCTCACTTTGTCTCTCCTCTCCTCACCTCGTCTCTCCTCTCCTCACCTCGTCTCTCCTCTTCTCACCTCGTCTCTCCTCTCCTCACTTTGTCTCTCCTCTCCTCATTTTGTCTCTCCTCTCCTCATTTTGTCTCTCCTCTCCTCACTTTGTCTCTCCTCTCCTCATTTTGTCTCTCCTCTCCTCACTTTGTCTCTCCTCACCTCACTTTGTCTCTCCTCATTTTGTCTCTCCTCTCCTCACTTTGTCTCTCCTCACCTCGTCTCTCCTCTCCTCACTTTGTCTCTCCTCTCCTCATTTTGTCTCTCCTCTCCTCACTTTGTCTCTCTCCTCTCTCCTCATTTTGTCTCTCCTCTCCTCATTTTGTCTCTCTTCTCCTCATTTTGTCTCTCCTCTCTTCACTTTGTTTCTCCTCACCTCGTCTCTCCTCTCCTCATTTTGTCCTCTCCTCACTTTGTCTCTCCTCTCCTCATTTTGTCTCTCCTCTCCTCACTTTGTCTCTCCTCTCCTCACTTTGTCTCTCCTCATTTTGTCTCTCCTCTCCTCACTTTGTCTTTCCTCACCTTGTCTCTCCTCTCCTCACTTTGTCTCTCCTCTCCTCATTTTGTCTCTCCTCTCCTCACTTTGTCTCTCCTCTCCTCATTTTGTCTCTCCTCTCCTCATTTTGTCTCTCTTCTCCTCATTTTGTCTCTCCTCTCCTCACTTTGTCTCTCCTCACCTCGTCTCTCCTCTCCTCACTTTGTCTCTCCTCTCCTCATTTTGTCTCTCCTCTCCTCACTTTGTCTCTCCTCTCCTCACTTTGTCTCTCCTCTCCTCATTTTGTCTCTCCTCACCTCGTATCTCCTCTCCTCACTTTGTCTCTCCTCTCCACATTTTGTCTCTCCTCTCCCTCATTTTTTCTCTCCTCTCCTCATTTTGTCTCTCCTCACTTTGTCTCTCCTCTCCTCATTTTGTCTCTCCTCCTCATTTTCCTCTCCTCACTTTGTCTCTCCTCACCTCGTCTCTCCTCTCCTCACTTTGTCTCTCCTCTCCTCATTTTGTCTCTCCTCTCCTCATTTTGTCTCTCCTCTCCTCACTTTGTCTCTCCTCACCTCGTCTCTCCTCTCCTCACTTTGTCTCTCCTCTCCTCATTTTGTCTCTCCTCTCCTCACTTTGTCTCTCCTCTCCTCATTTTGTCTCTCCTCTCCTCATTTTGTCTCTCCTGTCCTCATTTTGTCTCTCCTCTCCTCACTTTGTCTCTCCTCTCCTCACTTTGTCTCTCCTCACCTCGTCTCTCCTCTCCTCACTTTGTCTTTCCTCTCCTCATTTTGTCTCTCCTCTCCTCACTTTGTCTCTCCTCTCCTCACTTTGTCTCTCCTCTCCCTCATTTTGTCTCTCCTCACCTCGTCTCTCCTCTCCTCACTTTGTCTCTCCTCTCCACATTTTGTCTCTCCTCTCCCTCATTTTTTCTCTCCTCTCCTCATTTTGTCTCTCCTCACTTTGTCTCTCCTCTCTCTCATTTCCTCTCTCCTCTCCTCACTTTGTCGCTCTTCTTCTCACTTTGTCTCGTCTTATTTTGTCTCTCCTCTCCTCATTTTGTCTCTCCTCACTTTGTCTCTCCTCTCCCTCATTTTGTCTCTCCTCTCCTCACTTTGTCTCTCCTCTCCTCACCTCGTCTCTCCTCTCCTCACCTCGTCTCTCCTCTTCTCACCTCGTCTCTCCTCTCCTCACCTCGTCTCTCCTCTCCTCACCTCGTCTCTCCTCTCCTCATTTTGTCTCTCCTCTCCTCACTTTGTCTCTCCTCTCCTCATTTTGTCTCTCCTCTCCTCACTTTGTCTCTCCTCACCTCACTTTGTCTCTCCTCATTTTGTCTCTCCTCTCCTCACTTTGTCTCTCCTCACCTCGTCTCTCCTCTCCTCACTTTGTCTCTCCTCTCCTCATTTTGTCTCTCCTCTCCTCACTTTGTCTCTCCTCTCCTCATTTTGTCTCTCCTCTCCTCATTTTGTCTCTCTTCTCCTCATTTTGTCTCTCCTCTCTTCACTTTGTTTCTCCTCACCTCGTCTCTCCTCTCCTCATTTTGTCTCTCCTCTCCTCACTTTGTCTCTCCTCTCCTCATTTTGTCTCTCCTCTCCTCACTTTGTCTCTCCTCTCCTCACTTTGTCTCTCCTCATTTTGTCTCTCCTCTCCTCACTTTGTCTTTCCTCACCTCGTCTCTCCTCTCCTCACTTTGTCTCTCCTCTCCTCATTTTGTCTCTCCTCTCCTCACTTTGTCTCTCCTCTCCTCATTTTGTCTCTCCTCTCCTCATTTTGTCTCTCTTCTCCTCATTTTGTCTCTCCTCTCCTCACTTTGTCTCTCCTCACCTCGTCTCTCCTCTCCTCACTTTGTCTCTCCTCTCCTCATTTTGTCTCTCCTCTCCTCACTTTGTCTCTCCTCTCCTCACTTTGTCTCTCCTCTCCCTCATTTTGTCTCTCCTCACCTCGTATCTCCTCTCCTCACTTTGTCTCTCCTCTCCACATTTTGTCTCTCCTCTCCCTCATTTTTTCTCTCCTCTCCTCACTTTGTCTCTCCTCTCTCTCATTTCTTCTCTCCTCTCCTCACTTGGTTGCTCTTCTTCTCACTTTGTCTCGTCTCATTTTGTCTCTCCTCTCCTCACTTTGTCTCTCCTCACCTCGTCTCTCCTCTCCTCATTTTTTCTCTCCTCTCCTTACTTTGTCTCTCCCTCATTTAGTCTCTCCTCTCCCTCATTTTGTCTCTCCTGTCCTCTTTGTCTCTCCTGTCCTCTTTGTCTCTCCTGTCCTCTTTGTCTCTCCTCTCCTCTTTGTCTCTCCTCTCCTCTTTGTCTCTCCTGTCCTCTTTGTCTCTCCTCTCCTCTTTCTCTCTCCTCTCCTCTTTGTCTCTCCTCTCCTCTTTGTCTCTCCTCTCCTCTTTGTCTCTCCTGTCCTCTTTGTCTCTCCTGTCCTCTTTATCTATCCTCTCCTCTTTGTCTCTCCTCTCCTCTTTGTCTCTCATGTCCTGTTTGTCTCTCCTGTCCTCTTTGTCTCTCCTCTCCTCTTTGTCTCTCCTGTCCTCTTTGTCTCTCCTGTCCTCTTTGTCTCTCCTCTCCTCTTTATCTCTCCTATCCTCTTTGTCTCTCCTCTCCTCTTTGTCTCTCCTGTCTTCTTTGTCTCTCCTCTCCTCTTTGTCTCTCCTGTCCTCTTTATCTCTCCTCTCCTCTTTGTCTCTCCTGTCCTCTTTGTCTCTCCTGTCCTCTTTGTCTCTCCTGTCCTCTTTGTCTCTCCTCTCCTCTTTGTCTCTCCTGTCCTCTTTGTCTCTCCTGTCCTCTTTGTCTCTCCTGTCCTCTTTGTCTCTCCTCTTTGTCTCTCCTGTCCTCTTTGTCTCTCCTCTCCTCTTTGTCTCTCCTCTCCTCTTTGTCTCTCCTCTCCTCTTTGTCTCTCCTGTCCTCTTTGTCTCTCCTCTCTCTGTCCTCTTTGTCTCTCCTCTCCTCTTTGTCTCTCCTGTCCTCTTTGTCTCTCCTCTCCTCTCTTTCTTTCTCTCCTCTCCTCTTTGTCTCTCCTGTCCTCTTTGTCTCTCCTCTTTGTCTCTCCTGTCCTCTTTGTCTCTCCTGTCTTCTTTGTCTCTCTCTTTTTCCCTTTGTCTCTCCTGTCCTCTTTGTCTCTCCTCTCCTCTTTGTCTCTCTCCTGTCCTCTTTGTCTCTCCTGTCCTTTGTCTCTCCTGTCCTCTTTGTCTCTCCTGTCCTCTTTGTCTCTCCTGTCCTCTTTGTCTCTCCTCTCCTCTTTGTCTCTCCTCTCCTCTTTGTCTCTCCTGTCCTCTTGTCTCTCTCCTCTCCTCTTTGTCTCTCCTGTCCTCTTTGTCTCTCCTGTCCTCTTTGTCTCTCCTGTCCTCTTTGTCTCTCCTGTCCTCTTTGTCTCTCCTGTCCTCTTTGTCTCTCCTGTCCTCTTTGTCTCTCCTGTCCTCTTTGTCTCTCCTGTCCTCTTTGTCTCTCCTGTCCTCTTTGTCTCTCCTGTCCTCTTTGTCTCTCCTGTCCTCTTTGTTTCTCCTGTCCTCTTTGTCTCTCCTGTCCTCTTTGTCTCTTTGTCCCTCTCCTCTTTGTCTCTCCTGTCCTCTTTGTCTCTCCTGTCCTCTTTGTTTCTCCTGTCCTCTTTGTCTCTCCTCTCCTCTTTGTCTCTCTTTGTCTCTCCTCTTTGTCTCTCCTGTCCTCTTTGTCTCTCCTGTCCTCTTTGTCTCTCCTCTCCTCTTTGTCTTCCTGTCTCTCTCTCCTCTCCTCTTTGTCTCTCCTCTCTCCTCTTTGTCTCTCCTCTCCTCTTTGTCTCTCCTCTCTCCTCCTCTTTGTCTCTTGTCTCTACTCTCCTCTTTGTCTCTCCTGTCCTCTTTGTCTCTCCTGTCCTCTTTATCTCTCCTCTCCTCTTTGTCTCTCCTCTCCTCTTTGTCTCTCCTGTCCTCTTTGTCTCTCCTCTCCTCTTTATCTCTCCTCTCCTCTTTGTCTCTCCTCTCCTCTTTGTCTCTCCTCTCCTCTTTGTCTCTCCTCTCCTCTTTGTCTCTCCTGTCCTCTTTGTCTCTCCTCTCCTCTTTGTCAGTACTATCAGGTTTTTCTTCCGTTCGCTTATTCACATCCTTTCATTCTTCTAAGCACACTAGATTTGTTTTGCTGTCTGCTCAGATAAAGGAAGAGAAATATCCTTTGTTCATTTTTCCTACCTACAATTTCTACTTTAAACACGATTTTTGCCCGACTAGATAACAGTGTCCCAGTTTACTGTGGTTCAGGTATCAACAGGTTAGCTGTCCGTACGAATCCAGAGCAAAGTCACTCAAATGATTAATGTCACCTTTGACCTTGACCATCATTCAAAAAGCATTTTTCTACAAATGTTAACAATCTCTCTGCTCTATTCTCCTCTCGCCTACAGCACTTGCAGAAGCAGGAGATCGCGTGTGGCAGTGAGCAGTGTGTGTACTACTGTGCCCTGTGTGACTACTCCACCAAGGCCTGTCTGAACCTGGTGCAGCACGCTCGCTCCCCGCGCCACCAGCAGAACGAGGGGCTGAGGAAGCTACAGCTCCACCAGCAGGGACTGGGAGGAGAGGAGGATGGTCTGAGTCTACACCAACTTTACCATGTTAAAGACTGCCCTAAACAACAAGGTAAGGCCAATGGTTTATTAATGGTTTATGTAGCTTTTCTTGGATGGGACTTGCTACTCGTACTCCCTGTTTCCTCCATCCTTTACCCAAACCCTACCCCCACACCATGTACCCCTCCCTCTCTCCCTCCCTCCCGTCCAGTCCACCTAATCTCCCCAGAATGAGCATGCTGTTCCCATTATGGTGCTACGCCTATATCACTAACACACACACACGCACGCACGCAAGCACACACACACACACACACACACACACACACACACACACACACACACACACACACACACACACACACACACACACACACACACACACACACACACACACACACACACACACACACACACACACACACACACACACACACACACACACACACACACACAAACATACCATACGCAGGGACATCCCATGCAGGCAGACTTATGAAACTCTGCCTTTGAAAGATTCTCTCTCACACACACAAACACACAAACACACAAACACACAAACACAAACACACAAACACACCAACACACAAACACACAAACACACCAACACACCAACACACCAACACACCAACACACAAACACACCAACACACCAACACACCAACACACCAACACACCAACACACCAACACACCAACACACAACACACAAACACACAAACACACAGACACACAAACACACAAACACACAAACACACATACATACACACACACGTCTCTCCCTGGAGTGAGCATTCATTTCCTTTCTCATGACCAAAACTTTTATAAGCTCAGGGTCTGGGTTAACCCTAACCTAACCCTAAACTCAGGGTCTCGGTTAACCCTAACCTAACCCTAAACTCAGGGTCTGGGTAAACCCTAACTTAACATTAAACTCAGGGTCTGGGTTAACCCTAACCTAACCCTAAGCTCAGGGTCTGGGTTAACCCTAACCTGACCCTAAGAACAGGGTCTGCCAGACACTAATAAGTGTAGCAGCACTGTAAAACATTTGGAGGCAAAAAAAGATGAATGGTTTCCTTGAGTCGGTTACGGTGTAGAGACGGTGGTTTATGGTGTAGAGAGGTGGGTTACAGTATAGAGAGGTTGGTTACGGTGTATAGACGTGGGTTACAATGTAGAGACACAGGGTTATGGTGTAGAGACGGGGGTTACGGTGTAGAGACACGGGGTTATGGTGTAGAGACGGGGGTTACGGTGTAGAGACGGGGTTACGGTGTAGAGACGGGGGTTACGGTGTAGAGATGGGAGTTGCGGTGTAGAGATGGGGGTTATGGTGTAGAGACGGGGGTTATGGTGTAGAGACGCAGGGTTACGGTGTAGAGATGGGAGTTGCGGTGTAGAGACGGTGTAATGCTGTGGGGTGGGGGTTACTTTGTAGACAGGGGTTACGGTGTAGAGACACAGGGTTATGGTGTAGAGACGGGGTTATGGTGTAGAGACGGGGTTACGGTGTGGAGACGGGGTTACAGTGTGGAGAAGGAAGTTACGGTGTGGAGAAGGGAGTTACGGTGTAGAGACACGGGGTTATGGTGTAGAGATGGGAGTTACGGTGTAGAGATGGGGGTTATGGTGTAGAGACAGGGATTACGGTGTAGAGACGGGGTTACGGTGTAGAGACGGGGTTATGGTGTAGAGACGGGGTTACTGTGGAGAGACGGGGTTACGGTGTAGAGACAGGGGGGTGTAGATGGTGTAGAGACACGGGGTTATGGTGTAGAGATGGGGTTATGGTGTAGAGACACGGGGTTATGGTGTAGAGACAGGGGTTACGGTGTGGAGACGGGGTTACGGTGTGGAGACGGGGGTTATGGTGTAGAGACGGGGGTTACGGTGTAGAGACATGGGGTTATGTTGTAGAGATGGGAGTTACGGTGTGGAGACGGGGGTTACGGTGTGGAGAACGGAGTTACGGTGTAGAGACGGTGCTTACGGTGTAGAGACGGGGGTTATGGTGTAGAGATGGGGGTTAATAATAATAATAATAATATTATAATATATGCCATTTAGCAGACGCTTTTATCCAAAGCGATGTTATGGTGTAGAGACGGGGGTTACGGTGTAGAGACACGGGGTTATGGTGTAGAGATGGGAGTTATGGTGTAGAGACACGGGGTTATGGTGTAGAGACAGGGGTTACGGTGTGGAGACGGGGTTACGGTGTGGAGACGGGGGTTACGTGTAGAGACGGGGTTACGGTGTAGAGACACAGGGTTATGGTGTAGAGATGGGGTTACGGTGTGGAGACGGGGGTTACGGTGTAGAGAAAGGTGTTACGGTGTAGAGACACGGGGTTATGGTGTAGAGATGGGAGTTACGGTGTAGAGACGGGGGTTATGGTGTAGAGACAGGGATTACGGTGTAGAGACGGGGGTTACGGTGTAGAGACAGGGGTTATGGTGTAGAGACAGGGATTACGGTGTAGAGACAGGGATTACGGTGTAGAGACGGGGGTTACGGTGTAGAGACGGGGGTTACGGTGTAGAGACGGGGGTTACTGTGGAGAGACGGGGGTTACGGTGTAGAGACAGGGGTTACGGTATAGAGACGGGGGTTACGGTGTAGAGACACGGGGTTATGGTGTAGAGATGGGAGTTATGGTGTAGAGACACGGGGTTATGGTGTAGAGACAGGGGTTACGGTGTAGAGACAGGGGTTATGGTGTAGAGACAGGGATTACGGTGTAGAGACAGGGATTACGGTGTAGAGACGGGGTTACGGTGTAGAGACGGGGTTACGGTGTAGAGACGGGGGTTACTGTGGAGAGACGGGGTTACGGTGTAGAGACAGGGGTTACGGTATAGAGACGGGGGTTACGGTGTAGAGACACGGGGTTATGGTGTAGAGATGGGAGTTATGGTGTAGAGACACGGGGTTATGGTGTAGAGACAGGGGTTACGGTGTGGAGACGGGGGTTACGGTGTGGAGACGGGGGTTATGGTGTAGAGACGGGGTTACGGTGTAGAGACAGGGGTTACGGTGTGGAGACGGGGGTTACGGTGTGGAGACGGGGTTACGGTGTAGAGACAGGGGTTACGGTGTAGAGACGGGGTTACGGTGTAGAGACAGGGGTTACGGTGTAGAGACAGGGGTTACGGTGTAGAGACGGGGTTACGGTGTAGAGACGGGGGTTACGGTGTAGAGACACGGGGTTATGGTGTAGAGACGGGGGGTTACTGTGTAGAGACGGGGTTACGGTGTAGAGACGGGGTTACGGTGTAGAGACAGGGGTTACGGTGTAGAGACAGGGGTTACGGTGTGGAGACGATGGGATACGGTTTAGAGTGTGAGGGGGTCGTGTGGGGGGGGTCGTGTGAGGGGGTCGTGTGGGGGGGTCTCTGTAATTTTAACCAGAAGACTCTGTCATAGTCCGTTATATAATCATTCCTATGCTAATGCGGTGCAGTGAAGTGAATGCTTAACTTGTTTTCGCTTTGCTTGACCTGTCGTGAGACTAACATGTTTTCAATGGCATTCCAGCCACCATTAATGTACGTGAGTGTTAGACATGAATCTGTCCTCCCCAAAGTATCCTGTTTATTCACGGCCACGCAAACCAGATGTGAAAGCAGCTCTCCCCCGCTCTCTCTCACTCTCTCTCTCCCTCTCTCTCTCTCTCTCTCTCTCTCTCTCTCTCTCTCTCTCTCTCTCTCTCTCTCTCTCTCTCTCTCTCTCTCTCTCTCTCTCTCTCTCTCTCTCTCTCTCTCTCTCTCTCTCTCTCTCTCTCTCTCTCTCTCTCTCTCTCTCTTCCTCTCTCTCTCTCTCTCTCTCTCTCTCTCTCTCTCTCTCTCTCTCTCTCTCTCTCTCTCTCTCTCTCTCTCTCTCTCTCTCTCTCTCCCTTTCACCTCACACACACGCAAGCACACACACACACCCCCTTACACACACCCACACACACAATACAAACACAGCCTTGACCATATGGAGAATAGAATAGAGAGATTGCTGACATATTGAGAGAAGTAGGCCATCTACACGTTTGGTTTCAATTAGAAGTGGATCAAAGGTGCTTCAGTAAAGTTCAGGGCCACAAGACAAGCCAGCTTAGATAAATCATTACTGTGCATTTTAACACATACCCCCTATTCTCCCCCTCACTCTGCTAAAAGTCCAATTCTGTCTCTCTCTCTCTCTCACACACACACACACACACACACACACACACACACACACACACACACACACACACACACACACACACACACACACACACACACACACACACACACACACACACACACACACACACACACACACACACACACACACACACACACACACACACACACACACACACACACACACACACACACACACACACACACAGTCTCCACTCTGTTCTGTCCTTTTCGGTCTCCGCCACAACTTACCATGCAAATCTTTTTGACATTTCAACCAGTGAACAAAAGGTTTTAAACCTGTAATACTCCCCTGCTGGACCTTTATCAAATGTTCCACTATTAAACACTCTGTCTTCTTTCGCAGTCGGTTGTATACCTCCATTCTCCTGCCACATACTGAATTTCCACAAGGAAGTGTAGAGTTTAAATCAACGACCGGTGCCCAAACTCAGGCGAATTCTTGAATGCCCTGCTTTTGCCCACGTCATTTTTGGGAACAACGATATTCTTTCATGAGGCCCCCTAGTATACACATTGAAGGGTTTCCTTTTACAGTACACAGGAGATGGTTGGAGAGAAGGATAGATATTCATTTCAGACTTTTCAGAATATCTGAACTTTCTTTGCTATCAAGCAGCAGTGATTCTATGATCACCTATAGAGAACACGTGGGTTTTGATTATATTATTACCTATAGGGAACACATGGGATTTGATTCTATGATTACCTATAGGGAACACGTGGGATTTGATTATATTATTACCTATAGGGAACACGTGGGATTTGATTATATTATTACCTATAGGGAACACATGGGATTTGATTCTATGATCACCTATAGAGAACACGTGGGATTTTATTATATTATTACCTATAGGGAACACGTGGGATTTGATTATATTATTACCTATAGGGAACACGTGGGATTTGATTATATTATTACCTATAGGGAACACGTGGGATTTGATTATATTATTACCTATAGGGAACACGTGGGATTTGATTATATTATTACCTATAGGGAACACGTGGGATTTGATTATATTATTACCTATAGGGAACACGTGGGATTTGATTATATTATTACCTATAGGGAACACGTGGGATTTGATTATATTATTACCTATAGAGAACACGTGGGATTTTATTATATTATTACCTATAGGGAACACGTGGGATTTGATTATATTATTACCTATAGGGAACACGTGGGTTTTGATTATATTATTACCTATAGGGAACACATGGGATTTGATTCTATGATTACCTATAGAGAACACGTGGGATTTGATTATATTATTACCTATAGGGAACACGTGGGTTTTGATTATATTATTACCTATAGGGAACACATGGGATTTGATTCTATGATTACCTATAGAGAACACGTGGGATTTTATTATATTATTACCTATAGGGAACACGTGGGATTTGATTATATTATTACCTATAGGGAACACGTGGGATTTTATTATATTATTACCTATAGGGAACACGTGGGATTTGATTCTATGATCACCTATAGGGAACACGTGGGATTTGATTCTATGATTACCTATAGGGAACACGTGGGATTTGATTCTATGATTACCTATAGGGAACACGTGGGATTTGATTCTATGATTACCTATAGCGCTTTTCTCCTCTCCTGCGCTGTCGGAGTCTCCCGCCTGTTTAGCGCAGCCAGAGCTTTTCTCCTCTCCTGCGCTGCCGGAGTCTCCCATCTGCCCAGCGCCGCCAGTGCTCCCAGTCTGCCCAGCGCCGCCAGTGCTCCCAGTCTACCCAGTGCTCCTCTCAGTACTGGGCTTCCTCTCAGTACTGGGCTTCCTCTCAGTACCGGGCTTCCCCTCAGTACCGGGCTTCCCCTCTATCCCGGGCTGCTTCTGTCCCGAGCTGCCCCTCTGTCCCGAGCTGCCCCTCTGTCCCGAGCTGCCCCTCTGTCCTGAGATGCCCCTCTGTCCTGAGACACCCCTCTGTCCCGAGCTGCCCCTCTGTCCCGAGCTGCCCCTCTGTCCCGAGCTGCTCCTCTGTCCCGAACTGCTCCTCAGTTATGTGGGGATCTGGGTGAGGACTATTAGGCCATGGT
>NC_060179.1:12919191-12926691 GCF_021184085.1 Oncorhynchus gorbuscha
AGTAGTCTGAGCTGGTCTGTCCGTGGTGATGCTGATACACACCAGTCTAAAGTAGTCTGAGCTGGTCTGTCCGTGGTGATGCTGGTACACACCAGTCTAAAGTAGTCTGAGCTGCTCTGTCCGTGTTGATGCTGATACACACCAGTCTAAAGTAGTCTGAGCTGGTCTGTCCGTGTTGATGCTGATACACACCAGTCTAAAGTAGTCTGAACTGGTCTGTCCGTGGTGATGCTGGTACACACCAGTCTAAAGTAGTCTGAGCTGCTCTGTCCGTGGTGATGCTGATACACACCAGTCTAAAGTAGTCTGAGCTGGTCTGTCCGTGTTGATGCTGATACACACCAGTCTAAAGTAGTCTGAGCTGGTCTGTCCGTGGTGATGCTGATAGACACCAGACTAAAGTAGTCTGAGCTGGTCTGTCCGTGGTGATGCTGGTACACACCAGTCTAAAGTAGTCTGAGCTGGTCTGTCCGTGTTGATGCTGATACACACCAGTCTAAAGTAGTCTGAGCTGGTCTGTCCGTGGTGATGCTGATACACACCAGTCTAAAGAGGTCTGAGCTGGTCTGTCCGTGTTGATGCTGATACACACCAGTCTAAAGTAGTCTGAGCTGGTCTGTCCGTGTTGATGCTGATACACACCAGTCTAAAGTAGTCTGAGCTGGTCTGTCCGTGGTGATGCTGGTACACACCAGTCTAAAGTAGTCTGAGCTGCTCTGTCCGTGGTGATGCTGATACACACCAGTCTAAAGTAGTCTGAGCTGGTCTGTCCGTGTTGATGCTGATACACACCAGTCTAAAGTAGTCTGAGCTGGTCTGTCCGTGGTGATGCTGATACACACCAGACTAAAGTAGTCTGAGCTGGTCTGTCCGTGGTGATGCTGGTACACACCAGTCTAAAGAGGTCTGAGCTGGTCTGTCCGTGTTGATGCTGATACACACCAGTCTAAAGTAGTCTGAGCTGGTCTGTCCGTGGTGATGCTGATACACACCAGTCTAAAGTAGTCTGAGCTGCTCTGTCCGTGTTGATGCTGATACACACCAGTCTAAAGTAGTCTGAGCTGGTCTGTCCGTGGTGATGCTGGTACACACCAGTCTAAAGTAGTCTGAGCTGCTCTGTCCGTGTTGATGCTGATACACACCAGTCTAAAGTAGTCTGAGCTGGTCTGTCCGTGTTGATGCTGATACACACCAGTCTAAAGTAGTCTGAGCTGGTCTGTCCGTGGTGATGCTGGTACACACCAGTCTAAAGTAGTCTGAGCTGCTCTGTCCGTGGTGATGCTGATACACACCAGTCTAAAGTAGTCTGATCTGGTCTGTCCGTGTTGATGCTGATACACACCAGTCTAAAGTAGTCTGAGCTGGTCTGTCCGTGGTGATGCTGATACACACCAGACTAAAGTAGTCTGAGCTGGTCTGTCCGTGGTGATGCTGGTACACACCAGTCTAAAGAGGTCTGAGCTGGTCTGTCCGTGGTGATGCTGATACACACCAGACTAAAGTAGTCTGAGCTGGTCTGTCCGTGTTGATGCTGATACACACCAGACTAAAGTAGTCTGAGCTGGTCTGTCCGTGGTGATGCTGGTACACACCAGTATAAAGTAGTCTGAGCTGCTGCTCTCCTTCTGTCTCCCCTGTCTTTCATCTCTCTGCCCTCTCCTTCTGTCTCCCCTGCCTTTCATCTCTCTGCCCTCTCCTTCTGTCTCCCCTGCCTTTCATCTCTCTGCCCTCTCCTTCTGTCTCTCCTGTCTTTCATTTCTCTGCCCTCTCCTTCTGTCTCTCCTGTCTTTCATCTCTCTTCCCTCTCCTTCTGTCTCCCCTGCCTTTCATTTCTCTGCCCTCTCCTTCTGTCTCTCGTGTCTTTCATCTCTCTGCCCTCTCCTTCTGTCTCTCCTGTCTTTCATTTCTCTGCCCTCTCCTTCTGTCTCTCCTGTCTTTCATCTCTCTTCCCTCTCCTTCTGTCTCTCCTCTTTCATCTCTCTGTCCTCTCCTTCTGTCTCTCCTGTCTTTAATCTCTCTGCCCTCTCCTTCTGTCTCTCCTCTTTCATCTCTCTGTCCTCTCCTTCTGTCTCTCCTGTCTTTAATCTCTCTGCCCTCTCCTTCTGTCTCTCCTGTCTTTAATCTCTCTGCCCTCTCCTTCTGTCTCTCCTGTCTTTAATCTCTCTGCCCTCTCCTTCTGTCTCTCCTGTCTTTAATCTCTCTGCCCTCTCCTTCTGTCTCTCCTCTTTCATCTCTCTGTCCTCTCCTGTCTCTCCTGTCTTTAATCTCTCTGCCCTCTCCTTCTGTCTCTCCTCTTTCATCTCTCTGTCCTCTCCTTCTGTCTCTCCTGTCTTTAATCTCTCTTCCCTCTCCTTCTGTCTCTCCTGTCTTTCATCTCTCTTCCCTCTCCTTCTGTCTCTCCTGTCTTTCATTTCTCTGCCCTCTCCTTCTGTCTCTCCTGTCTTTCATCTCTCTTCCCTCTCCTTCTGTCTCTCCTCTTTCATCTCTCTGTCCTCTCCTTCTGTCTCTCCTGTCTTTAATCTCTCTGCCCTCTCCTTCTGTCTCTCCTGTCTTTCATTTCTCTGCCCTCTCCTTCTGTCTCCCCTGCCTTTCATCTCTCTGCCCTCTCCTTCTGTCTCTCCTGTCTTTCATCTCTCTGCCCTCTCCTTCTGTCTCTCCTGTCTTTCATTTCTCTGCCCTCTCCTTCTGTCTCTCCTGTCTTTAATCTCTCTGCCCTCTCCTTCTGTCTCTCCTCTTTCATCTCTCTGTCCTCTCCTTCTGTCTCTCCTGTCTTTCATCTCTCTGCCCTCTCCTTCTGTCTCTCCTGTCTTTCATCTCTCTGCCCTCTCCTTCTGTCTCTCCTGTCTTTCATTTCTCTGCCCTCTCCTTCTGTCTCTCCTGTCTTTAATCTCTCTGCCCTCTCCTTCTGTCTCTCCTCTTTCATCTCTCTGTCCTCTCCTTCTGTCTCTCCTGTCTTTAATCTCTCTGCCCTCTCCTTCTGTCTCTCCTGTCTTTAATCTCTCTGCCCTCTCCTTCTGTCTCTCCTCTTTCATCTCTCTGTCCTCTCCTTCTGTCTCTCCTGTCTTTAATCTCTTCCCTCTCCTTCTGTCTCTCCTCTTTCATCTCTCTGTCCTCTCCTTCTGTCTCTCCTGTCTTTCATCTCTCTGCCCTCTCCTTCTGTCTCTCCTGTCTTTAATCTCTCTGCCCTCTCCTTCTGTCTCTCCTGTCTTTAATCTCTCTGCCCTCTCCTTCTGTCTCTCCTCTTTCATCTCTCTGTCCTCTCCTTCTGTCTCTCCTGTCTTTAATCTCTCTGCCCTCTCCTTCTGTCTCTCCTCTTTCATCTCTCTGTCCTCTCCTTCTGTCTCTCCTGTCTTTAATCTCTCTGTCCTCTCCTTCTGTCTCTCCTGTCTTTAATCTCTCTGCCCTCTCCTTCTGTCTCTCCTCTTTCATCTCTCTGCCCTCTCCTTCTGTCTCTCCTGTCTTTAATCTCTCTGCCCTCTCCTTCTGTCTCTCCTGTCTTTAATCTCTCTGCCCTCTCCTTCTGTCTCTCCTGTCTTTAATCTCTCTGCCCTCTCCTTCTGTCTCTCCTGTCTTTAATCTCTCTGCCCTCTCCTTCTGTCTCTCCTGTCTTTAATCTCTCTGTCCTCTCCTTCTGTCTCTCCTGTCTTTAATCTCTCTGCCCTCTCCTTCTGTCTCTCCTCTTTCATCTCTCTGCCCTCTCCTTCTGTCTCTCCTGTCTTTCATCTCTCTGCCCTCTCCTTCTGTCTCTCCTCTTTCATCTCTCTGCCCTCTCCTTCTGTCTCTCCTGTCTTTCATCTCTCTGCCCTCTCCTTCTGTCTCTCCTGTCTTTAATCTCTCTGCCCTCTCCTTCTGTCTCTCCGTTGGTAGATTATCTCAGTGCAGGATGACATTGACATTCCTGGTATGTTTCTTCTCTACCTGTCTGATTGGTTCCTGTCTAGTGCTGGGCAATATGGCCTAAAAATCCTATCTCGATGGGCGATTCACGATATACACTGAGTGAACAAAGTATTAGCAGCACATTCCTAATATTGAATTGCATCCCCCTTTGCTCTCACAACAGCCTCAATATGTCAGTGCATGGACTCTACAAGGGGTCAAAAGCGTTCTACATTGCCGAATGTCCTTTGGGTGTTGGACCATTCTTGATACACATCGGAAACTGTTATGAGCGGAGAAACCCAGCAGAGTTGCAGTTCTTGACGCACTCAAACAGGTGTGCCTGGCACCTACTACCCATTCCAGGGCAGTGATATATGTTGTGTTGCCCATTTACTCCCAAAATAGCACACATACACAATCCATGTCTCAATTGTCTCAAGGTTTAAAAATCCTTCTTTAACCTGTCTCCTCCCCTTCATCTACACTGATTGAAGTGGGTTTAACAAGTGACATCAGTAAGGGATCACATCTTCCACCTGGATTCACCTGGTCAGTCTATGTCATGGAAAAAAGCATAGTTTTGTAGACTCAGTGTGTATTGTCTCTAAATATGCTTTGTTGTACAATGAAAGGTCAAATACACTGCGTTTCAAACATTCAGCAGTAATCTAATGATTTCAGGGCTCGTGAAATTATACGTAAGCTAAATATAAGCCTTCCACAATCACTAATAATTTCATTATTTTATAAAAATAGTTGAACCTGCTTTTTGCACTTAATCACTGATCTGTCTGCTTATGAAAATGCCCTTTTTTGTTACAAGTGTAACCAGACCCTGCATAATGCACATTCACCAGTAAGGGCCAACTTCTTGTAGCAGGTATTCTAGAAAATGAACACAGGTCTCATCAACGGTCTCTCGAGCCCACGTGCTAGTGAGTAGCCAGCTAATCTTTATATTTCAAGTTAAGCCAACTTCAATCTATTTGCTAAAAAGTTAGAACAGTTGAATTGTTATGAACGTACCCTTCTGTACCCACAATACTAACCTAATTGTCTGTTTGAACAGACTCTGTGTGCAATAATAGTGTTTAACATGATTTTCGATTGACTGCCTAATCTCTGTACCCCACACATACAATGATGTGTGATCTGTAAGGTCCCTCAGTCGAGCAGTGAATTTCTAAAACAGATTCAACCACAACGACCAGATTTTCCAATGCCTCACTAAGAAGGGCTCCTATTGGTAGATGGTTCAAACCAAAGCAGACATTTAGTATCCCTTTTCATTACACTTGTATCAATACACTCCAGTCACTACAAAGATACAGGCGCTCTTCCTAACTCAGTTGCCGGAGAGGAAGGAAACCACTCAGGGATTTCACCATGAGGCCAATGGTGACATTAAAGCAGTTTAATAATGGCTGTGGTAGGAGAAAACTGAAGATGGATCAACTACATTGTAGTTACTCCACAATACTAACCTAGTTTACAGAATGAAAATAAGGAAGTCTGAAGATTTCCTCTCTTTCTTTTTGACACAGGCTGATCTCCTTCCTCCACCTCTTCTCCTCTCTCTCTATCCCTGTCCACGTCTCTCCCTCTCTCCCCCTCTCTCCCCTTCTGTCTTCTTCCTTCCCCTCTTCTCCTCTCTGTCCCACTCTCTCCTTCCTCCCCCTCTTCTCCTCTCTCTCCCCTTCTCTCCCTCTCTCTCCCCCCCTCTCCTTTCTCCCCCTCTTCTCCTCTCTCTCCCCTTCTCTCTCCCCCTCTCTCCTTCCTCCCCCTCTTCTCCTCTCTCTACCCTTCTCTCCCTCTCTCTCATTCCTCCCCCTCTTCTCCGCTCTCTCCCCTTCTCTCCCTCTCTCTCCCCCTATCTCCTTCCTCCCCCTCTTATTCTCTCTCTCCCCTTCTCTCCCTCTCTCTCCACCTCTCTCCTTCCTCCCCCTCTTCTTCTCTCTCTACCCTTCTCTCCCTTTCTCTCCCCCTCTCTCCTTCCTCTCCCTCTTCTCCTCTCTCCCCTTCTCTCCCCTTCTCTCCCTCTCTCCCCCTCTCTCCTTCCTCCCCCTCTTATTCTCTCTCTCCCCTTCTCTCCCTCTCTCTCCACCTCTCTCCTTCCTCCCCTCTACTCCTCTCTCTACCCTTCTCTCCCTCTCTCTCCCCCTCTCTCCTTCCTCTTCTCCTCTCTCTCCCCTTCTCTCCCTCTCTCTCCCCCTCTCTCCTTCCTCCCCCTCTTCTCCTCTCTCTCCAGCTCTCTCCCCTTCTCTCCCCTTCTCTCTCTCTCTCTCCCCCTCTCTCCTTCATCTCATCCGTCATAACAAAGTATGGAATTGATTGCTAGTATTGTGGTTAATATTTGCTAACTCTAGGACGCTAGAGCAGCTTTGGCCAGTGTGTGTGCATGCATGTAGGCAATGTAACTGGGGATTTGGGTTCGATACTCCCGTCATGTTCTGTTAGCGGAGCTGCTCGATAGCGACAAGAGTCCATGTCATTCACAACCCCGTTGTTTTGTGTTTTACTGTACCCCAACACACCCTGCTCACAGGAAATCCCTTTGGTATACAATATTACTATACGTAGCTTTGTTTTTAGATAGGAGAGTAGAGAAGAGGAGAGGAGGGGAGGAGAGTCTGTCTGTCTGTCTGTTTGAATATGTCTCCTCAACCTCAACCACTCCCCAGCACACATGCAGACAGGCAGACAGACAGGCAAGCAGACAGGCAAGCAGACAGACAGGCAGACAGGCAGGCAGGCAGGCAGGCAGGCAGACAGGCAGACAGACAGGCAGACAGGCAGGCAGGCAGGCAGGCAGGACAGACAGACAGACAGACAGACAGACAGACAGACAGACAGACAGACAGACAGACAGACAGACAGACAGACAGACAGACAGACAGACAGACAGACAGACAGACAGACAGACAGACAGACAGACAGACAGACAGACAGACAGACAGACAGAGTCAGTATCATTGTGGGAGTCCATCCATCTGAGAGAAGATTAAGGCGGGTTAGCAGAGGTTAAAGAAGTGCCAGGTTGCATTTGTGGAAATTGCCACCCCCCAACACACACACGCACACACTCTCTCTGCTGCTGTGGGGCCCTGCTAAGTGAGCAGTAGTGTGTGTTGCATTATTCACTGCGGCCAGTGATCGAACCCTGGTTCAATAGCACTAAAGCGGTGGAGTGCTAGAGAGATTTGTCTTACAAACCTTGAGAGACACTCGGAACGTCCACACACACACACACACACACACACACACACACACACACACACACACACACACACACACACACACACACACACACACACACACACACACACACACACACACACACACACACACACACACACACACACACACATGTCATTCAAGCAGACACACACATTGATTTTCTTTGCCGGGAATCTCCAAGGCTTTGGAGGAGAGACAGGGAGGTGAGAGGGACATCCCCCAAGCGAACACACACACACACACACACACACATAGGGACACACAGAAAGAAGGTGTTCCAGTCTTCGAGAGAGAGATTAAGATTAGGACGAGGGAGAAAAGACAGGGGGAAGGTCAGAACCACAATGTGTTTTAATTCATTAACCATTTAACATATCAACA
>NC_060179.1:12931691-12936691 GCF_021184085.1 Oncorhynchus gorbuscha
GTCCGTACACGTGTGTGTGTCCGTACATGTGTGTGTGTCCGTGCATGTGTGTGTGTCCGTACATGTGTGTGTGTCCGTACGTGTGTGTGTCCGTGCATGTGTGTGTCTCCGTACGTGTGCGTGTCCGTGCATGTGTGTGTGTCTGTACATGTGTGTGTGTCCGTACGTGTGTGTGTCCGTGCATGTGTGTGTCTCCGTACGCGTGTGTGTCCGTGCATGTGTGTGTGTCCGTGCATGTGTGTGTGTCAGAACCTGCTGCATACCAATGGCATCACAAATGACCAAATCGATGGTTTAAACAGTCGTTGCTGCTAAAGTGTATCAATAAACATTCTCTTCCTCCTCCCTTGGTAGGCTAATTGCCCAGTTAAAAGTCCCACTGTTTCCTCTAATTGAAAGTTCATTTGCAATCAATAGCACAGCTTATTTACATATTGATCCTCCTTTCTCCTCATATTGTTAACATATTCCCTCCCTGTCCCTCTTATGTCCCTCGATAGACGCTCACAGTCAGTGTAGAGTAGCTTGATCGATGCGGTGCCATAAACCCCCGTTGTGAGTCTTACTGCTGGTTCAATCTGATTACTTTTCAAATTTGACAGTTGACGTTCATTTTTTTCTTTGATATCGCCATGGATTTTGTTTCCCTCAGAACAGGATGTCATTCAACATTTCATGCGACACTTAAATATAATTCCTTGAAATAATAACTATTTTATTTTGTTTCCTGTGTCAAAGATTGTCAATTTGAAAATAACATTATATGGTTTTGGGAATTTTCCAAAAGGGAATTTAATTCCACATTCAATGTGACACTAAAGGAAATTCTTATAAATGTTTTGTCAGGTTTAGATTTTATTGCCCTAGTTCAAAATTGTCATTTTTAGTATATCTGCAACTACATTTTTTAAAACACAATTTTTTTTAATACATATTTTTGGGTTGCTTCGTAGATTGTTATTTTGAATAAGCATATATAGCAGTATGTTTTAGACAGGCATAGTAATACAAGGAAACATACAAGACCTAGTCTTGTCACGGCCATCACAGATAAGGAAGAGATAGGAGTTCACCACACACTCAAATCTAACAAAGACCCTGGTGGAGAGAGGGAAGGAGGAGAAGAAGACAGGAGAGGGAAGTAGGAGAAGACGATAGGAGAGGGAAGTAGGAGAAGAAGACAAGAGAGGGAAGTAGGAGAAGAAGATAGGACAGGGAAGTAGGAGAAGAAGACAGGAGAGGGAAGGAGGAGAAGAAGACAGGAGAGGGAAGTAGGAGAAGAAGACAGGAGAGGGAAGTAGGAGAAGAAGATAGGAGAGGGAAGGAGGAGAAGAAGACAGGAGAGGGAAGTAGGAGAAGAAGATAGGAGAGGGAAGTAGGAGAAGAAGACAGGAGAGGGAAGGAGGAGAAGAAGACAGGAGAGGGAAGGAGGAGAAGAAGACCGGAGAGGGAGTGTGGAGGGCAGGATAAGGAAAGGAAAGTGAGGGAAGGGAAAGAGACAGAGGGAGCAAGAAAAGAGATTCTCTCTCTCTCTCTCTCTCTCTCTCTCTCTCTCTCTCTCTCTCTCTCTCTCTCTCTCTCTCTCTCTCTCTCTCTCTCTCTCTCTCTCTCTCTCTCTCTCTCTCTCTCTCTCACACACACACACTCTGTATAATGATTGATTTGAAGCATAGGCCTGGTCTGTCTGTGTGTCTCTGTCTATCATTGGCTGTGGGCTTCCATAAGATGTTTCTTTTCATTTGCACCGTTCTGTTCCCTACCATGTCATTCCTGTTCTATTGGTTAATTAGCGCAGCCACACCAACCCCTAATGGAAGCCTGCTATACTAACAAGTGGTCCACAGATGGTCCACAGATGGCCAACACAGACAAGAAATCTATCAATGCTTCTGCTGTTGTAATAGTGACAAACACTACTACACAAACGGACTATTTTACCTGTAATGATTACTGGTTATCCAGAAACAGATTTACGTCTCCCTTTCTCGAACAATACATTTTCTATTAGAAGAATTAGGAAGGGAAGTGCTGCTCAGGTACACAATAGTATGTTTTGGTAGATAGAAGGTGCTCTTTGGTAAAAGGGCTGAAATGGTCATCAAGAAGAAAGGAGGACCAAGGCACTCTTCATATAATGAATTAAAATGCCTTTATTTGTATGGCGTGTTCAATGGAAACAAAGTTTCAAAGCTGTGTTGCGTTTTGGCTGCATGGCCTTGGTCAGGGAGTGCAGATATTCTATTAGTTTAATTCTTTACTAGCATTCTACCAATGTGCTCATGTTGCGTAAAGTAATAACACAAAACAGAAGGGCAAATATTTTTCCTGGAATCCCTTCAATCTAATTTGGTTCAAATATGGAATTCAGAGAGCAAGGCCTATTATTATGTAGTCATATGTTTCAGCTCTTAGAGCTCTGGTCTACGATTAAAACACAGCAGAATACATTCTCCCTGGCTTTTAAAGTAGACGTGTCTGTTTTCTACATTCGAATTAGACAGTAACAGAAGACTGTTAGATAATAATCTGGTAAAACATAGGCCTATTTTCAGAAGGCTGCCAGACTGTCTGTCTTCCATTTTGTAGTGTACTCAGACTTGCCTTTCTTCTTAATTCCTTAGAAACCAAGATATAACAATAGTGATGAGTTGTGTGCCCATCTCTTTGAATGTCTTTGTGCATGTCTGTTTGTGTACGTGTGTATGAGAGGATGCATTTGAGTCTGTGTGTGTGTGTCTCTTTGTGTGTGTGTGTGTGTGTGTGTGTGTATTTCATCAGTATCATGTCTCACTTGTCTCTGTCTCGCTGTCGTAGCAACCCAGCACTAGTAGACAGATGGATATATGTGACAGGTACATCTGATTGGTCTGATAGAGTTGACCAGGGAAACACAGCTACAGCTGGTTCTTACCTCATTAGGCCAAACATTGATTCAGACCCCATGCCTCTCTCTCTGTGTGTGGCAGAAGGCTCTGTAGATGAGTGCTGGTAATAGAAGAGAATGAATTCTTATCAAAGAGATGGGTTGGCCATTAACCCCAGCAGAGAGAGAGAGAGAGAGAGAGAGAGAGAGAGAGAGAGAGAGAGAGAGAGAGAGAGAGAGAGAGAGAGAGAGAGAGAGAGAGAGAGAGAGAGAGAGAGAGAGAGAGAGAGAGAGAGAGAGAGAGAGAGAGAGAGAGAGAGAGAGAGAGAGAGAGAGAGAGAGTGGACACTTTATGGAACACAAGGCCTTCACTATCTCATGTTGGACTTTCCATGGCCTGAGGTCATCTGCCTTTGGCCTAAAGAGCAGGAACCTGGACTTCACCAAAGAAATCAGAAATACAGACATTGTCATTGTATAAGAAGCATGGTGTGGAGGAGATGGACCCACTGGTTGCCCTCTAGGTTACAGACAGCTGGTAGTCCCATCCACTAAACTACCAGGTGTGAAACAGGGAAGGGTATGCTATTTTGATATTGAGCAGACCTAGCTCACTCTATTACATTAATCAAAACTGGAACATTTTACATTTGGCTAGAAATTCAAAAGGAAATGAACTTAATAACAAAATTGTCCTCCTGTGTGCTACCTATATCCCCCCACTAGAATCCCCATATTTTAATGAAGACAGCTTCTCCATTCTGGTGTCGAAAATCAATCATTTCCAGGCCCAGGGACATGTACTAGTCTGTGGTGACCTAAATGCCAGAACCGGACAATAACCTGACACCCTCAGCACACAGGGGGACAAACACCTACCTGGAGGTGACACCATTCCCTCCCCCATACGCCCCCCTAGACACAAAAAAAATGGGTCACAACTCCTGCAGCTCTGTCGCACGCTGGGTATGTACATAGTCAATGGTAGGCTTCGAGGGGACTCCTATGGTAGGTACACCTACAGCAGCTCATCTCTTGGCAGTAGAAGACTCCTTTATCACTGACCTCAACCCAGAGTCTCTCAGAGCGTTCACAGTCAGCCCACTGATGCACCTATCAGACCACAGCAAAATCACACTCTACTTGAACAGAGCTCTGCTTAATCATGAGGCATCAAAGCCAAAGGAACTGAATAATATTAAGAAACAATATGGTTGGAAGGAAGGTAGTGTGGAAACCTACCAAAAAACAATTAGGCAACAACGTATTCAATCCCTTTCAGACAACTTCCTGGACAGAACGTTTCACTGTAATAGTGAAGGTGTAAACTTGCCAGTAAAAAACCTCAACAGTATATTTGACCTCTCAGCTTCCCTGTCAAATCTGAAGAAAATGAACAACAATGACAAATGGTTTGATGAAGAATGCAAAAACCTATGAAAGAAATTGAGAAACCTGTCCAACCAAAAACATAGAGACCCAGAAGACCTGAGTCTACGCCTTCACTGTGGTGACTCACTAAAACAATACAGAAATACACTACGAAAGAAGAAGGAACAGCACGTCAGAAATCAGCTCAATGTCATTGAAGAATCCATAGACTCTAACCACTTCTGGGAAAATTGGAAAACATTAACGAAACAACAACTCGGAGAGTTATCTATCCAAAATGGAGGTGTGTGGGTAAACCACTTCTCCAATCTTTTGTCCCTATAACAAAGTTAAACAGCAAAAACATATACGTGATCAAATACAAATCTTAGAATCAATGTTAAAAGACTACCAGAACACACTGGAATCTATATTACAGGACAAATACAAACCCCCCTACCCCAACAGGCCTGTGGTGTTGATGGTATCCTCAATGAAATGATCAAATATTGCAACCACAAATTCGAATTTGCCATACTTAAACCCCTTAAACATCATCCTTAGCTCTAGCATCTTCTCCAATATTTGGAACCAAGGACTGACCACCCCAATCCACAAAAGTGGAGACAAATTTGACCCCAATAACTACCGTGGGATATGCGTCAACAGCAACCTTGGGAAAATCCTCTGCATTATCATTAACAGCAGAATCATACATTTCCTCAGTGAAAACAATGTACTGAGCAAATGTCAAATACACTTTTTA
>NC_060179.1:12941691-12949191 GCF_021184085.1 Oncorhynchus gorbuscha
CTATACACATACTACTACCATAAACAATACAAATACTACTACCATAAACAATACAAATACTACTACCATAAACAATAGAAATACTACTGAAGTGTGTTTTGATGTGGTGGTGGAAAGTGTGTGGGAACGTGGGGGTGTGAGGTGTGTGGGGACGTGGGGGTGTGAGGTGTGTGGGGACGTGGGGGTGTGAGGTGTGTGGGGACGTGGGGGTGTGAGGTGTGTGGGGACGTGGGGGTGTGAGGTGTGTGGGGACGTGGGGGTGGGAGGTGTGTGGGGACGTGGGGGTGTGAGGTGTGTGGGGACGTGGGGGTGTGAGGTGTTTGGGGACGTGGGGGTGTGAGGTGTGTGGGGATGTGGGGGTGTGAGGTGTGTGGGGACGTGGGGGTGGGAGGTGTGTGGGGACGTGGGGGTGGGAGTATTGTGGGGACGTGGGGGTGGGAGGTGTGTGGGGACGTGGGGGTGGGAGGTGTGTGGGGACATGGGGTGGGAGGTGTGTGGGGACGTGGGGGTGGGAGTTGTGTGGGGACGTGGGGGTGGGAGGTGTGTGGGGACGTGGGGGTGGGAGGTGTGTGGGGACGTGGGGGTGGGAGGTGTGTGGGGACGTGGGGGTGGGAGATGTGTGGGGACGTGGGGGTGGGAGGTGTGTGGGGACGTGGGGGTGTGAGGTGTGTGGGGACGTGGGGGTGTGAGGTGTGTGGGGACGTGGGGGTGGGAGGTGTGTGGGGACGTGGGGATGGGAGGTGTGTGGGGACATGGGGGTGGGAGGTGTGTGGGGACATGGGGGTGGGAGATGTGTGGGTTTGTGGGGGTGGGAGGTGTGTGGGGACGTGGGGTCGGAGGTGTGTGGGGACGTGGAGGTGGGAGGTGTGTGGGGACGTGGGGGTGGGAGGTGTGTGGGGACGTGGGGGTGGGAGGTGTGTGGGGACGTGGGGATGGGAGGTGTGTGGGGACATGGGGGTGGGAGGTGTGTGGGGACATGGGGGTGGGAGATGTGTGGGTTTGTGGGGTGGGAGGTGTGTGGGGACGTGTGGTCGGAGGTGTGTGGGGACGTGGGGGTGGGAGGTGTGTGGGGACGTGGGGGTGGGAGGTGTGTGGGGACATGGGGTGGGAGGTGTGTGAGGACGGGAGATGTGTAGGGACGTGGGGAGGAGGAGTTGTAAGAGTTGGGTCCATTCTACCCCTGGTAGCGATGGTTTAAAAGTCACAGCTGCAGAATCGACACACTCACACACACACATCAAAAGATGTACGGCCACACTTACAGTACCAGTGCAGCATTCCAGCACTCTCCTTCTTGGTCAAATATCCTTCACACAGCCTGAAGGTGTGTTTTGGGTCATTGTCCTGTTGAAAAACAAATGATAGTCCCACTAAGCACAAACCAGATGGGATGGCGTATTGCTGCAGAATGCTGTGGTAGCCATGCAGGTTAAGTATGCCTTGATTTATAAATAAATCACTGACAGTGTCACTAGCAATGCATCTCCACACCATCAAACCTCCTCCTCCATGCTTCACGGTGGGAACCACACATGCAGAGATCATCCGTTCACCTGCTCTGTGTCTCACAAAGACACACCGGTTGGAACCAAAAATCTCAAATTTAGACTCATCAGACCAAAAGATCGATTTCCACTGGTCTATGTCCATTGCTCGTGTTTCTTGGCACAAGCAAGTCTCTTCTTTTTGTCCTTTAGTAGTGGTTTCTTTGCAGCATTCGACCATGAAGGCCTGATTCACAAAGTCTGTTGCACAGGGCTGCAGTTGATGTTGAGAAGTGCCTTCCAAGTGACTACCTTATGAAGCTGGTTGAGAGAATGCCAAGAGAGGCATGCTGAACTTCCAGCGTTGACAGAGATGGCCGCCTTGCTTCGTGTTCCTAGGAAACTATGTAGTATTTCGTTTTTTATGTGTTATTTCTTACATTGTTACCCCAGGAAATCTTAGGTTTTATTACATAGCCGGGAGGAACTATTGGATATAAGAGCAACAAAAACTCACCAACATTACGACCAGGAATTACTTTTCCGAAGCGGATCCTCTGTTTGGCCCACCATCCAGGACAATAGATCGGATCCCAGCCGGCGACCCAAAACAATGGCTCCGCAAAAGGGGCAGACGGAGCGGTCTTCTGGTCAGGCTCCGTAGACGGGCACATCACGCACCGCTCCCAAACATACTCGCCAATGTCCAGTCTCTTGACAACAAGGTAGACGAAATCCGAGCAAGCGTTGCCTTCCAGAGAGACATCAGAGACTGTAACGTTCCTTGTTTCACGGAAACATGGCTCACTCGAGACACGCTATCTGAGTTGGTACAGCCACCTGGATTCTTCACGCATCACGCCGACAGAAACAAGTATCTCTCTGGTAAGAAGAAGGGCGGGGGTGTATGCCTTATGATTAATGAGACGTGGTGTGATCATAACAACATACAGGAACTCAAGTCCATTTGTTCAACTGATTCCTCACAATCAAATGCCGACCGCGTTATCTACCAAGAGAATTCTCTTCGATCATAATCACAGTTGTGTATATTCCCCCCCAAGCAGACACATCGTCGGCCCTGAAAGAACTTCATTTAACTCTATGTAAACTGGAAACCACATATCCTGAGGCTGCATTTATTGTAGCTGGGGATTTTAACAAGGCTAATCTGAAAACAAGGCTTCCTAAATTCTATCAATACATCGATTGCGCAACCCGGGTTGGCAAAACCTTAGATCATTGTTATTCTAAAAAGGAGGGCCCCCTCCCCCCCCTCCTTTCAGAAAAGCTGACCACAACTCAATTTTTTTGCTCCCAGCCTACAGACAGAAACTAAAACAGGAAGCACCTGCGCTCAGGTCTGTTCAACGCTGGTCCGAACAATCGGATTCAACGCTTCAAGATTGCTTCGATCACATGGACGGGGATATGTTCCGCATAACGTCAAACAACAAAGTGCATCGGTGATGTTGTACCCACAGAGTCTATTAAAACATTCCCCAACCAGAAATTGTGGATTGATGGCAGCATTTGCACAAAACTGAAAGTGCGAACCACTGCTTTTAATCAGGGTAAGGTGACTGGAAACATGACAGAATACAAACAGTGTAGCTATTCCCTCCGCAAGGCAATCAAACAAGCTAAGCATCAGTATAGAGACAAAGTGGAGTCGCAATTCAACGTCTCAGACACGAGAGGTATGTGGCAGGGTCTACAGTTAATCACGTACTATAAATGAAAAACCAGCCCCGTCGAGGACAACGATTTCTTGCTCCCAGACAAAGTAAACAATTTCTTTCCTCACTTTGAGGACAATACAGTGCCACTGACACGGCCCGCTACAAAAACCTGCGGGCTCTCCTTCGCTGTAACCAACGTGAGAAAAACATTTAAACGTGTTAACCCTCGCAAGACTGCAGACCCAGACGTCATCCCCGGCCGTATCCTCAGAGCATGCACAGACCTAGACGGCATCCCCAGCCGTGTCCTCAGAGCATGCACAGACCCAGACGGCATCCCCGGCCGTGTCCTCAGAGCATGCACAGACCCAGACAGCATCCCCGGCCGTGTCCTCAGAGCATGCACAGACCCAGACGGCATCCCCGGCCGTGTCCTCAGAGCATGCACAGACCCCGACAGCATCCCCGGCCGTGTCCTCAGAGCATGCACAGACCCAGACGGCATCCCCGGCCGTGTCCTCAGAGCATGCACAGAACAGCTGGCTGGTGTGTTTACGGTCCCATTCAATCAATCCGTATCCCATCTGCTGTTCCCACATGCTTCAAGAGGTTTAGCATTGTTCCTGTTCCCAAATAACCTAAGGTAACTGAACTAAATGACTACCACCCTCTAGACCCTCCAAACTCGTCATTAAGCTCAAGACCCTGGGTATCCACCTCGCCCTGTGCAACTGGGTGCTGGACTTCCTGAAGGGCCGCCTCCAGGTTGTGAGGGTAGGTAAAAACATCTCCACCCCGCTGATCCTAAACACTGGGGCCCCACAAGGGATGCGTTCTCAGCCCTCTCCTGTACTCCCTGTTCACCCATGACTGCGTGGCCATGCACGCTTCCTACTCAATCATCAAGTTTGCAGACAACACTACAGTGGGAGGCTTGAATACCAACAACAATGAGACAGCCGACAGGGAGGAGGTGAGGGCCCTCGGAGTGTGGTGTCAGGAACATAACCTGACACTCAATGTCAACAAAACAAAGGAGATGATTGTGGACTTCAGGAAACAGCAGATGGAGCAGCCCCCTATCCACATCGACGGGACAGTAGTGGAGAAGGTACAAAGTTTTCAGTTCCTCAGCGTACACATCAACGACAAACTAAAATGGTCCACCCACACAGACAGTGTGGTGAAGAAGGTGCAGCAGCGCCTCTTCAACCTCAGGAGGCTGAAGAAATTCAGCTTGTTACCAAAACACTCACAAACTTTTACAGATGCACAATCGAGAGCATCCTGTCGGGCTGTATCACAGGCAGGTACGGCAACTGCTCCACCCATAACCGTAAGGCTCTCCAGAGGGTAGTGAGGTCTGCACATTACCAGGGGAAAACGTCCTGCCCTCCAGGACACCTACACCACCCGATGTCACCAGAAGGCCAAGAATATCATCAAGGACATCAACCACCCGAGCCACTGCCTGTTCACCCCGCTATCATCTAGAAGGCGAGATCAGTACAGGTGCATCAAAGCGGGGACCGAGAAACTGAAAATCATCTTCAGTCTGGGTTAGGGTCCGTTTGTGGTATAGATGGCAGTGTCAGTCTGTGTTGTAGCTGGCAGTGTCAGCCTGTGTTGTAGCTGGCAGGGTCAGTCTGTGTTGCAGCTGGCAGGGTCAGTCTGTGTTGTAGCTGGCAGTGTCAGTCTGTGTTGTAGCTGGCAGTGTCAGTCTGTGTTGTAGCTGGCAGGGTCAGCCTGTGTTGTAGCTGGCAGGGTCAGTCTGTGTTGTAGCTGGCAGGGTCAGCCTGTGTTGTAGCTGGCAGTGTCAGTCTGTGTTGTAGCTGGCAGGGTCCATTTGTGGTATAGATGGCAGGGTCAGTCTGTGTTGTAGCTGGCAGGGTCAGTCTGTGTTGTAGCTGGCAGGGTCAGTCTGTGTTGTAGCTGGCAGGGTCAGTCTGTGTTGTAGCTGGCAGGGTCAGCCTGTGTTGTAGCTGGCAGGGCCAGTCTGTGTTGTAGCTGGCAGGGTCAGTCTCTGTTGTAGCTGGCAGGGTCAGTCTGTGGTGCAGCTGGCAGGGTCAGTCAGAGGTGCAGATGTTGTGATGTACAGGCAGAGATTGTCTGGGAAATACCCTCGATCTGGAAACACATTCCACACACACACACACACACACACACACACACACACACACACACACACACACACACACACACACACACACACACACACACACACACACACACACACACACACACACACACACACACACACACACACACACACACACACACACACACACACACACACACACACACACACAACCAAATGCCCTGCGTGAGAATGGAGAGGGAGAAAAGGGTCTGATGAGACCCAGATGATAGCTGCTCTTCTTTCCCTTCTCTCCCTTCTTCTTTCCCTTCTCTGTTCTCTCCCTTCTCTAGCTGCATAGCTTTAATTTAGCTAGAAATGTTTTATAAATGTAGTTCCCGATAGGCATCACACACACACACACACACACACACACACACACACACACACACACACACACACACACACACACACACACACACACACACACACACACACACACACACACACACACACACACACACACACACACACACACACACACACACACACAGAGAGAAGGAGAGGAGTGAGGGATGAGAGAGAGGGAGGGGAAGACAGGGTTTAACAGAGGAGGAGAGGAGTGAGGGATGAGAGAGAGGGAGGGGAGGACAGGGTTTAACAGAGGAGGAGAGGAGTGAGGGATGAGAGAGAGGGAGAGGAAGACAGGGTTTAACAGAGGAGGAGAGGAGTGAGGGATGAGAGAGAGGGAGGGGAAGACAGGATTTAACAGAGGAGGAGAGGAGTGAGGGATGAGAGAGAGGGAGAGGAAGACAGGGTTTAACAGAGTAGGAGAGGAGTGAGGGATGAGAGAGAGGGAGAGGAAGACAGGGTTTAACAGAGTAGGAGTGGAGTAAAGGATGAAAAAGTGCTGTCAATGGCAGTTAGCTGTACTAGACTCTTGGATATGACGGTGTGTGTGCTGTGTGTATGTCATGTATTATGTGTGTGTGTGGTGTGTGTGTGTGTGCCTGTCTGGGGCATGTCTGCTTGGTCTTGATTAGGCTTCATCAGTGAACCCCTTTGTTGACCTCTCTACCCCCCCCCCCCCCCCCCCACACACACACACACACCGCACGTTATTCCTAACCCCCTGTCTACCCTTCCAGGCCACTTCCTTCCCTCCCTCTCCCTCCTCCTTTTCTGTGGGATGTGATATGGCTTGGAGGGGTGGAGGGGTGGAAGCAGACAGAGTAACAAAGAAAAAGGCCAGGCATCCTTTCTCTTTCCTTTATCCTTTCGTTTTCTGTTGTTACCTCATTGTTACCTCGTTGTTATCTCGTTACCTCGTTGTTATCTCATTACCTCAATGTTATCTCGTTATCTCGTTGTTATCTCGTTAACTCATTGTTACCTCGTTGTTACCTCGTTGTTATCTCGTTACCTCGTTGTTATCTCATTACCTCGTTGTTACCTCATTGTTATCTCGTTACCTTGTTGTTATCTTGTTATTTATCTCATTACCTCGTTGTTATCTCATTACCTCGTTGTTACCTCGTTGTTATCTCGTTACCTCGTTGTTATCTCATTACCTCATTGTTACTTCGTTGTTATCTCATTACCTCATTGTTACCTCGTTGTTCCCTCATTGTTATCTCGTTACCTCTTTGTTACCTCTTTGTTACCTCGTTGTTATCTCGTTGTTACCTTGTTACCTCATTGTTACCTTGTTGTTATCTCGTTACCTTGTTGTTACCTCGTTGTTATCTCGTTACCTCGTTGTTACCTAATTGTTACCTCGTTGTTACCTCGTTACCTCATTGTTACCTCGTTACCTCGTTGTTACCTCGTTACCTTGTTGTTATCTCGTTACCTCGTTGTTACCTAATTGTTACCTCGTTGTTACCTCATTACCTCATTGTTACCTCGTTACCTCGTTGTTACCTCATTGTTACCTCGTTGTTACCTCGTTACCTCATTGTTACCTCATTGTTATCTCGTTACCTCGTTGTTACCTCGTTGTTATCTCGTTACCTTGTTGTTACCTCATTGTTACCGCGTTGTTACCCCGTTACCTCGTTGTTACCTTGTTGTTACCTCGTTACCTCATTGTTACCTCATTGTTACCTCGTTGTTACCTCGTTACCTCGTTGTTACCTCGTTGTTACCTCGTTACCTCATTGTTACCTTATTGTTATCTCATTACCTCATTGTTACCTCGTTGTTATCTCGTTACCTTGTTGTTACCTCATTGTTACCGCGTTGTTACCTCGTTACC
>NC_060179.1:12959191-13046691 GCF_021184085.1 Oncorhynchus gorbuscha
CCTATGTGGATTAATTCCAGATTGCTTTGTCCAGTATAGAGAAGGAGCATGTGAGTGGTTTAGGGGTTTCTCTTTATAAATATCTTCCTAAACAAAGACCCTGCATGAAAATCAGCCTGTGTGCTCAGGAAATTACTGACTCTACCTGCTTCAAATTAGCGGGGAAATTAGTCATTGTTCCTTTGGCTGAATGATGTTGTATTAACTTCTCGTAAAATTTGAATTATACAGATGAGTGAATGAAGTAAATGGAAAAAGCATGCAAACGAGATACAATGTGAAATATTTTAGATTAACACATATTCTATTTGTTAAATATTTTTGTTTGCGTGGACATGTCCCAGAAATTTTGTGAGATTTGAAATGAAGGTTGGCCAATTTCTGTCATTCCTAGATGTTAGATTAAAATATATTTAACATATTAGCATATTTACAGTAATTATAAGACAACAGCTATGAGGTTTATTTTAATTTGAATCATTGCGTGGTGAATGTCTTGATCAATTTATCAAATGTGACGTCATATTTATCGCTAATTAAAAACAGGAAGATGATGAGAAAAGGAAAAAGACAGCCGATATAATAATTTGTTAATAATTTAAATATATTTCATTAGCCCATTTCTCCCCTTATAAACATAGAGGTGCCTCTGTCTGTGTGACTTAGTGTGCTGCTGTTTGCTGGCTGTGCTGCTCTGTCTCTGGGACTGTATAGTTCAAAGTGTCTTCTAATGTTATCAGGTGACCCTGAGGTCAGGCTAATGTGTAACCTTATGCCACTAGTCCTCTAAATCAATCTCCCTCCCTCTCTATTTCCCCTCTCTCTTTCTCCCTGTACCCCTCTATCCATCTCTCTCTCTCTCCATCTCTCTCACCCTCTCTCTCCCCCTCTCTCTCTCCCTTTCTCTCTCTGTCTCTCTCTCTCTCTCTCTCTCTCTCTCTCTCTCTCTCTCTCTCTCTCTCTCTCTCTCTCTCTCCATCACTATCTCTCTCTTTCTCTCTGTGCCCCTCTATCCATCTCTCTCTCTCTCCATCTCTCTCCCCCTCTCTCTCCCTCTCTCTCTCTCTCTCTCTCTCTCTCTCTCTCTCTCTCTCTCTCTCTCTCTCTCCATCACTATCTCTCTCTTTCTCTCTCTACCCCTCTATCCATCTCTCTCTCTCCATCTCTTTCCCCCCCCCCCCTCTCTCTCTCTCTCTCTCTCTCTCTCTCTCTCTCTCTCTCTCTCTCTCTCTCTCTCTCTCCATCACTATCTCTCTCTTTCTCTCTGTACCCCTCTATCCATCTCTCTCTCCATATCTCTCTCTCTCCATCTCTCTCTCCATCACTCTCTCTCTCTTTCTCTCTCTCCCTCTTTCTCTCTCCCCCTCTCTCTGTCCTTTGTCAGGGTAAATTTACAACCCAGTAACCTAAGCCCCTCTGCCAGATCTCAGGATTGCTAAATTGAATACTAAATCTAACCTGTCTTGGACCAGCAGCCTCCTTTTAATTGACAAGAGGTTTCTTATCAACAAAAAAAAAGTTATTACATTTTCAGCTGACCTCTAGACAAAACTGTACTATTTTGTACTACTAAGTTTAGACAATGTATTTACGCTTAATGTTTTATGCTTTATATATCTATAAAGGAAAATGTGATTACACAAGATAACACATCAACATCTAGTTTATGTGAAAATGTAGTTTGCTGGGTAAAATGTTGCAGAACGGGCGAACGCAGAAGTATGTCTGTCAGAAAACCATTATTAGAGATTCTGTTGTTGGCGTTTGCTTTTGAGCACCAATTTAGGACAGAATTATACTGTTTAAAAGAGGACTGGATTGGAAACACTGGTGTGTGTGTTTGTATCTGTCTATGTGCGACACATACTGTGTGTTTGTGTACGTGTGAGTGTGAATACACTCGGTGACCTACCATTGACAGTAGTAAATAAAGATGGGTGGGTAGCATGGTTGTTGTTCTGTCTTGCAAACAGTCTGAATGTCATAAATCACCTTTTGATGTATCTAATCAGCCAATGTCCTGCTGCAGTCAGGCATTTGCCTTTAGAGGAAGAACCATGTTCTAGCCCACGCCTCACCCCTCCATGCGGCATCCATCGGGACACGCAGAGAGACACGCAGAGAGACGGAGGGAAAGTAGGAGAGTAGAAAAAAACAGGGGGGGGGGGGGGACAAACCACACATTTTTTTTTCTCCTTAACATGGCCATGTGCCAGACATTCTCTGGGGGAGGGGAGGGGAGGAGACCCCCCCCAAAAAAATAAATTAATTGGAGAGAATCTGGACACCGCTTTTTTGCACTGGTCATTAACTGTGAGGCTCAGAAACAAAGGAGAATGAGAGCGTCTCGATCTCTCTGTTTCACTCCCCCTCTCTCCTTCCCCCTCTCTCCTCCTATCTCTTTTCTTCATGACCATTCATGACCAGCCGAGGAAGAAAAAGCCAATGTGTTAGAAAGTGATAGGGAGCAGATCATTACATACCAGCTATCATGTAGACTCCATAGATTGATAGGTTGAGTACATTAATGTTTTCCTGTAGATAATGATCTCATGAGAAAGCCTTAATATAGTCACACTTACGTTATGGATAAGAATCTATAGTTCTCAATTCCATAGTGTGTGCTTTAAAATGGCTGCATGCATTTGATAGATTGGTGGAGCTCCCCACTTATCCCTATGTAAAATAGTTAGAGACATTCCATTTTGTCCATGTTCAAGGTGACATGGGAGGGAGGGAGGGAGGGAGGGAGGGAGAGAGAGAGGGAGGGAGGGAGGGAGGGAGGGGGAGGGAGGGACCGGTCCCAATTGGCCAATGAGGTGCTAGGGTTTGACATGGCTCAAACACACACACAAATATGAACAAAAACACTTACAGTACATCCACACGCAATCACAGACACACACACAACACACAGACCAGCCCTGCAGAGCCATCCCAGACCGGCTGAGCCATCCCAGACCGGCTGAGCCATCCCAGACCGGCTGAGCCATCCCAGACCGGCTGAGCCATCCCAGACCGGCTGAGCCATCCCAGACCGGCTGAGCCATCCCAGACCGGCAGAGCCATCCCAGACCGGCTGAGGGAGAAATGATGACCTTTTCCAGGCTGCAGAGAATTCCTCAGATGATCTCTCTCACATTCTGCACTTTTTCTCTCTCATTGTTTCTTTCTTTCCCTCCCTCTGTCACTTTTCTTGACAGGCCAATATTTCAGACTGCAGATTACATATGAAATGAGCGGAAGGCCTTCTTAACACAACCAAATGTAAATGCAGGAACTAACAGGAGGAATTGATATGCACCGAATACAAATACCGGGCAGGGAATAAAACGTTTTTTCGTTTCTTTTGTGCATCTACCGTGAAGAGTTGGATTTGCAAGAGTGAGACTCCCAATATTGCCTTGACTGACCAGACAAGAGGGGGAGAGAGGGGGATAGAGAGAGAAAGAGAAGCGTAGTGGGGTGCTACTTCTGTTTCTTTGTGATGTGCGGAGTGGGTGAATTGCAGTGACAGAGTATAGCCACACACACACACACGCACGCACGCACGCACACACACACACACATTATGACTGTATATAAGGATGAAGGTAATTAAACACTTCTCAGTTGGCCGCAGCGTCTGCTAAATACAACCATATCTCTCAGCATTGAGCCGCAGCCATGTAAACCACCTCCCCACCTCTAGCCGTGACCAGGAAACAGCTTGGATATTCAGCATAATGTGCTTGTGTGCGTGTGTGCGTGTGTGTGTGTGTGTGTGTGTGTGTGTGTGTGTGTGTGTGTGTGTGTGTGTGTGTGTGTGTGTGTGTGTGCATGCGTGCGTGCGTGCGTGCGTGCGTGCGTGCGTGCGTGCGTGCGTGCGTGCGTGTGCGTGTGTAGGAAGAGGAAGAGGGAGGGTAGAAGCATGTGGTCTAATGAAGTATATCATATTACCATAACATTGAATGTATGTCTTGCTGTGATTATGAGGCTGGTTTCATTTTCTCTCTATTTCTCCATGTCTTTGGGGCAGAATTACTCAATGTATAGGAATGACAATTAGGAGTCTGATACAACAGGTCTACACTACTAGCCCAACAGCCAATGTCTGTCACAACATATTTGTAATCACCATAAGTGATTACAGCTGCACCATCGAGAGCATCCTTACTGGTTGCATCTCTGCCTTGTATAGCAACTGCTCAGCCTCCTACTGCAAGGCACTACATAGGGTAATGCGTAGGGCCCAGTACATCACTGGGGCCAAGCTTCCTGCCATCCAGAGCCTCTATACCAGGCGGTGTCAGAGGAAGGCCCTACAAATTGTCAAAGACTCCAGCCACCCTAGTCATAGACTGTTCTCTCTACTCCCGCACGGCAAGTGGTACCAGAGCGCCAAGTCTAGGTCCAAGAGACTTCTAAACAGCTTCTACCCCCAAGCCATAAGACTCCTGAACATCTAGTCAAATGGCTACCCAGACTATTTCTTATTCGTATTTTTTAAACTGCATTGTTGGTTAGCGGCTTGTAAGTAAGCATTTCACTGTAAGGTCTATACTTGTTGTATTCGGCGCATGTGACTAATACAATTTGATTTGATTTGACATGTCATCTACATTTTAATTTGATACAATGTCATTATTTTAATTAATTCAACTTTTTCTTTGCCTTCGTCTATTGATTTTACTTATATATATATATATATATATATATATATATATATATATATATATATAATATTTATAACAGAGCTACAACATAATTTTAATATTTTGCTCTCTTCTGTCTTGTGTTTTAGGAGTGAACTCTCTGTCTAAAGAGTCTCCTGGATCCAACACTGTGGGAAAATGTTCCATGCTCCTAGAGAGACAGAATGACAGCCCGCCCAAAAGGCCCAAGTCTGCAGAGGGGAAGACCAGCGCTAGTGAGCAGGTATGCTAAGCTAACTGCTAATGCTCCATGATAAACCAACACGGAAAGCTATCTTTAACCATTTAGCAGGTATGCTAAGCTAACCGATAATGCTCCATAATAATAACCCAGTCAAAGCTAACTCCAACCCATTCCAGTTAGCAGGTATTCTAAAAGTTATTCTAAGATGTCTCAGAGGATATGTGCTGTCAACAGATCTAAAATAGTTAACCCCAAATGCAGTCCCCACTGACAGAGCACTTAAACATCCCCTATAGAACATTCTCACTCCTTTGTCGACCTGCATCCAATAGGCAAGGCTAAAGCTCTCTCCCAGTCCCACTCACTTTGCATTTCTTTAGAAGGTATGTGTTTTTAAATTAGATTATGAAGTATTAGCTTGTCTTGTGGAGGGCCCTGAGTGGAAGGAGGCCTGCGTCATTTCATAAATGGATTACATTAAGGCAGGGGGCTGGGGGCAGTCATTTTAGGAGTACTTCCTGTTATTAGGGCTAGGCGGGAGATGAGGAGGCGACACACCTTTGTCATCTCTAATCTCCTGATTAGAAATTCCCCTCCTATCATATTTCCCACTAATAAAATTGCACGAGTTGAGGGGCTTAAGTGCATTTAAAGGAAACGAGGTTGATCTACATTTTGTGTGTAAAGGTAAAGTGAGATGGGAGCAGAGGGGGCGGAAGGGGGAGGGAGAGCAGGGTTCCAATTTGTTTAGCTGAGGGGATATTCAGGTCATGTTTCATGTTTTATCCTCTTCGGGGAGCTCTGTCATCTAGTTTTCTTAGTGCTGTTAAAAGTTACGTCATGTTTTTGCGTGTTTGGGTTTGGAAAAGCACATTTGCTCTCGAGTAATTCTAGTTTTGAAGTAAAAATACAGAGGTGATGAAGACTGGTAAAACCATAGACACACCTTGTTCTTGTCCATCTCTAATCTTTTACTTTCCCACTAATAACCATAGCAAGCTTTGTCACATCTCTCCCAGCAGCTGCAGCAGTGCCCCTACTGTAACTACAGGAGTAAAGATGCCAACAGGTTACAGCTCCACGTGGTATCCCAGCATTCCATGCAGCAGCCGGTGATCTGCTGCCCACTGTGCCAGGACGTCCTCAGCAACAAGATCCACCTGCAGCTCCACCTCACACACCTGCACAGCGTGGCTCCAGACTGCGTTGACAAACTACTCATGACTGTATGTGGAAACACTACATAACTTTACAAAATGTTGGCAGAAAAAACTGTTTAGAGTACAGACAACTTCTCATATTCAGATGACTATCTATTTAATGTTGTGCTGATTGCTGGTGAGAAAAATGCTGAGAAAATTTTTAATTTGCTTCTAATGGCATTGCACATACAGTACATTTTCCTCAAGGTTTAAAAGTTTCTAAATAGTTTTTTAATCCTTTTTAAAGATCCGTGATGTTGAGATGACAAATTGAAAAATGTGTCCAGTGCTCCCTACAGTCCCTTATTAACTAGCTCTGGGCAGTGCTGTCACTGTGCAGTCCTATAAAACATTTCCAATGCATTTATCCCACTCTCCCGAGAATATGTCATAACCTTGACGGTTGTCGTCCTCAGGGAAAAGCTAATTCCGCTTTCTGAAAATGATCTATTTTTATTGGCAAGAGGCAAGCTGAAAAGTACACTTGCTCAACATGTTTTTAATATTTAATACTAAACTCCTTAATTACTGCACTATTACATTTTATAATATGATTTTATTACGATGCATGTTGCATTTAGGGATAAGTTATTAAGATCATTAAATAGTTTTTGTTGTCTGACTTTGATAGGTGGCTGGGCCTGATGTGATGGTGCCCAATAGCATGATGTATCCTTCACCTGGACAAGACAACGCTTTGTCTCTGATGGAAGCTTCTGCAACCCTCTCTGAGACGTCTGGAAAGCCCACAGGTACACAGAGCATGCTTACCACTGTTACAATACTCCTGTCGGTATTGAATGTACTATTCTGAGTTTGTTTGGAAATGAAATGTCCTTGGGATGTAGAAGGGCCCTGCTACACAAATGGAAAAAAATAATACTTATATTAACCAGACATGGTTTCGTTTCCAGAGTTGGTAATCAATTCATTTGTACAATGTCTTTTGCTCATAAATTTCATTTTATTTTCATTCTCCTTTCTCAGGGAACAGATCCAAGGACCAGATGAACAGCACAGGCCAAGACAAAAGTGAAGTAGACCTTCTACGAGAGGAACTCAAACCCCCCAAGGAGGGGTCTGAAGCTCCAGACTGGAAGACGTCTGGGGGGGTTGGGCAGGATCGAAAGAGTCCTGACTCCCTCCAGGATCATCTGAACGACCTCCAGAGACGCCAGCAGCAACAGCTCTCAGTCTCTGACCGCCACATCTACAAATACCGCTGCAACCACTGCAGCCTGGCCTTCAAGACCATGCAGAAGCTGCAGATACATTCCCAGTATCATGCCATCCGGGCGGCCACCATGTGCAGTCTCTGCCAACGCAGCTTCCGGACATTCTTGGCGCTCCAGAAGCACCTGGAGAATGGACATCCGGAGCTGAGCGAAGCCGAGGTCCAACAGCTCTGCGGCAGCCTGCCGGTAAACGGAGACTTCGTCCCTGAGAGCGAGGCCAGGGCCTACGAGGAGGCACATCAGGCCTTTGAACAGGAAATGGATAAAGATGATGAGCTGGACCTGGAAGAAAAGGCCAGCTCAACAGGAAGTGACAGTAGCTTGTTGCTAGATGACATGGGAGCTGAAACAAAGCGAACCCTCCCATTTAGAAAAGGCCCCAACTTCACCATGGAGAAGTTCCTGGACCCGTCCCGGCCATACAAGTGCACGGTCTGCAAGGAGTCCTTCACCCAGAAGAACATCCTTCTGGTCCATTACAACTCCGTCTCTCACCTGCACAAGCTGAAGAAAGTTCTCCAGGAGGCCTCCAGCCCGGTTTCCCCTGAGACCAATAACAATGCAGACAACAAACCATTCAAATGCAATATCTGCAACGTCGCCTACAGCCAAAGCTCAACCCTAGAGATCCACATGAGGTCTGTGTTGCATCATACCAAAGTCAGAACTGCCAAAACCGAGACAAGCAGCAGCAGCAGCTGTACAGGGATTGGGAACCCTAGTGGCATGGCTCCATCCAGCATCCCAGTCCCAACCGGACAAGGCAACAATGCCAACTCAGAAACTGCTAGAAGCGTGATGCCATTGGTTAACAAAGAAAACACTGTAGATGCCAAAGAAGCCAACAACAGCAACAACGCAAAGCACACTACTGATCATGTCTCTGCACTGCAAAGCCATCAGAATGCTCAGTCCCAAGCTCAACTACAGATGCAGCTCCAACACGAGCTCCAGCAGCAGGCTGCCTTTTTCCAGCCCCAATTCCTCAACCCGGCTTTTTACCCCCAGTTCGGCATGACCCCAGAGGCTCTGCTTCAGTTCCAGCAGCCACAGTTCCTTTTCCCCTTCTACATCCCAGGGGCAGAATTCAACCTGAGCCCAGAGCTGGCTCTTCACTCAGCCACCGCCTTCGGGATGCCGGGCTTGACTGGTTCTTTCCTGGAAGACCTGAAGCAGCAGATGCAGCAGCAACACCAGCTACAGCAGGATCAGGCTCAACAGCAGCAACAACAGCAGCAGCAGCAGCAACAAGCATCCCAGTTGCAGCTCCAGCAGCAGAAAAAGCAGCAACCGCAGAGCCACAAGCCCAAAATGGAGCCCAATGCTGTGTCTGACATACATATGTCCAGAGAGTCAGAGGAGCATCTGGAAAAACAGGAGAGCAAAGCCAAGATGGAGAATGGAGCGGATGGAGTCAGTGAGGGAGGAAAGGACAAAAAAGACAAAAAGTCAAAGTTTCCTGAGCCGCTGATTCCTCCTCCACGTATCGTGTCAGGAGCCAGAGGAAATGCAGCCAAGGCCCTTCTGGAGAACTTTGGATTTGAGCTGGTCATCCAGTACAACGAGAACAGGCAGAAAAACCAGAAGAAAAACAGAGAAGGAGAAGAACAAAAACAACAACCACAACAACAACAACTGGAGATCAATAACGGCAAGCTGGAATGTGGGATGTGTGGAAAGCTCTTCTCCAACATGCTTATTCTCAAAAGCCACCAAGAGCACATCCATGGACAGTTCTTTCCTTATGGAGAGCTGGAGAAGTTTGCCCAGCAGTACCGAGAGGCCTACGACAAGCTCTACCCCATCAACCCCCCTTCCCCTGAGACTCCCCCACCACTGCCTCTCCTTCCTCCTCCCTCACCAGTCCCAGTGACCACCCAGCAGCCTCCCTGCACCTCCACGAACAAGCCCCAGATCAAGGCCCCATCCCCTGCCCCAAACCAGGCCCCGCAGACCCAGCCACCACCCCCACCTCCCCCTCCTCCACCACCCTCCGCATCCCCACAGGTGCAGCCTTCCATCCCACTAGATTTCTCCCTCTTCCCCCCTCTGTTGATGCAGTCCATCCAGCACCAAGGGCTACACCCTCAACTCACCCTGCAGCTGCCTACAATGGACTCCCTGTCCTCGGATCTCACCCAGCTTTGTCAGCAGCAGCTAGGTCTCGATCCAAACTTCTTGAGGCAGTCACAGTTCAAGCGCCCTCGAACCCGTATCACAGACGACCAGCTCAAGGTCCTCAGAGCACACTTTGACATCAACAACTCGCCCACTGAGGAGCAGATTCAGGAGATGGCTGATATGTCCAGCCTCCCCCAGAAAGTAATCAAGCACTGGTTCCGTAACACCCTCTTCAAAGAGAGGCAGCGAAACAAAGACTCTCCTTACAACTTCAACATTCCACCTATTACCACGTTGGAGGATATTAGGCTGGAGTCCCAGTACAGTACACTGGAGTACTACAGGACTGATGCCACCATGAACAAACGGTCCTCCAGGACAAGGTTCACTGACTACCAACTGAGGGTCCTACAGGACTTCTTCGACACAAATGCTTACCCGAAAGATGATGAGATTGAGCAGCTGTCCACCGTGCTCAACCTGCCGTCAAGGGTCATTGTGGTGTGGTTCCAAAACGCCCGCCAGAAGGCCCGGAAGAGCTACGAGAACCAGGCAGATGCTAAAGAAAATGAGAAGAAAGAACTGACGAATGAGCGCTACATCCGCACCAGCAATATGCAGTACGAGTGCAAGAAATGTAGTGTGGTGTTCCCACGAATCTTCGACCTGATCACCCACCAGAAGAAAACATGCTACAAGGACGAGGATGAGGAAGGGAATGAGGACAACCAGTCTGAGGAGTACATGGATATAGGAGAACCATGCCCAGCCAAGCACCCTGAGTCATCCAAGCATCACCATGGAACAGCCACTAGCTCAGGCTCCAGTTCACCTCTGATGCCCTCCCCTCACTCCAACCTGGAAAAGATATCCCACAAGCCTGAACCGCCCTCTGAGCCCAAGCCTAAAGAGCCAGAACCTGCACCTTCTCCAGTTATGATAAAGTCTCTACCGGACCCCAGACCCTCCAAGGCCTCCACCCCTCAGCCACCCCCTCAGAAGACCCTCCAGCCCCAGATGTCCAGACCCCACACCCAGCCTCAGTCAGCCACCATCCCCTCTAGCCCACTCTCTCTGGCCCTTTCCTCCCTCACCAACAGCCTCTCTCCCCAGATGCTCCAATACCAGTGTGACCAGTGCAAGATAGCCTTCCCAAGCATTGAGCTATGGCAGGAGCACCAACATATGCATTTCCTGGCAGCCCAGAACCAGTTCCTCCATTCCCAGTTCCTGGAAAGGCCCATGGACATGCCCTATCTGATCTTCGACCCCAATAACCCTCTGATGACTAGCCAGTTTCTGTCTGGAGGACTCCAGATGCCAACTCAAAGCAGCTCTGGTTTGTCCTCGGGTCCCTGCTCTGGCTCCATGAAGAGAAAACTAGATGAGAAAGAGGATGGATCCATTGAAAAAGATAACGGAAACATGACTGAAGAACAGCACAGAGACAAACGTCTCAGAACTACCATCACCCCAGAACAACTAGAGATCCTCTATGACAAATACTTGCTGGACTCCAACCCCACGAGGAAGATGCTGGATCACATTGCCCGTGAGGTCGGCCTGAAGAAGAGAGTGGTGCAGGTGTGGTTTCAGAACACACGTGCCCGAGAGAGGAAGGGACAGTTCAGAGCATTGGGGGCCTCCCAGTCACATAAGAAATGTCCTTTTTGCCGGGCGCTGTTCAAGGCCAAGTCAGCTTTGGACAGCCATATCCACTCTAGACACTGGCATGAAGCCAAACAGGCAGGGTTTAGTCTGCCCAATAGCCCAATGATGAACCAAGATGATGGAGGTGAGAGCCCACACAAGTACAACTTCTTTGAGTTCCCGCAGCTGCCCACCAAGATTGAGCCGAATGAGTACGAGCTGCCCGCAGCTTCCTCAACACCTGTCAAACAATCTGAGGCACAGTTAAAAAACTTAATGAGCCCTTCATCCGTAAAAGCAGAAAACTGTGATGATTCTGAAGGGCTTAACATTAATTCTGCAGAGGGCTCATCCTACAACATCAACAACAAAATGGACTTTGACGAGACCTCGTCCATCAACACAGCCATAAGTGACGCCACCACTGGAGATGAGGGCAACAACAATGAGCTGGAGAGCCTCATGGCCAACGGAGGGGACAAGCTGGCGTGCGACAGCAAGAGCAACCTTGCCCAGAGCTCAGACGGTGGCGACGACCGCTTCCCCTTCAGTATGGTGAGCCCCTCCCTCAGCTACTCCGGCAAGGACGGAGACTCCTGCTCCTACTCTTACTCCTACTACAGCTCCAGAGATGACGACATGGATGACAACAACGACCAGAGCGAGACCTCCAGCCTGACCGACCCCAGCTCCCCCAGCCCCTTCGGAAGTGGAAACCCCTTCAGGTCTGGGAAGGGCAGCGGCAGTGGTGGGGAGAGACCAGGCCACAAGCGCTTCAGGACTCAGATGAGCAACCTTCAGCTGAAAGTCCTCAAGGCCTGTTTCAGTGACTACCGCACCCCCACCATGCAGGAGTGTGAGATGCTGGGCAGTGAGATGGGCCTCCCCAAGCGTGTGGTGCAGGTATGGTTCCAGAATGCCCGCGCCAAGGAAAAGAAGTTCAAAATCAATATTGGAAAGCCATTCATGATCAGTCAAGGCGGGCCGGACGGGCCCCAGCCGGAGTGTACTTTGTGTAATGTGAAGTACACTGCCCGGATGTCCATCCGCGACCACATCTTCTCCAAACAGCACATCGCTAAAGTGCAGGAGACCCTGGTCAACCAGGTGGACAGAGAGAAGGACTACCTAGCACCCACCACGGTCCGCCAGCTGATGGCTCAGCAGGAGATGGATCGTCTGAAGAAGGCTGGGAGCGACGGGCTCAGCAATCTGGCTGCCCAGCACCTTCAGACTGCAGTGAACCACAACAATGCACTTCATGGCCTCAGCCTGCCCTCAGGCTATCCCGGGATCTCTGGCCTTCCGCCGGTACTACTTCCTGGGGTCACCGGGCCATCCTCACTTCCTATTTACCCACCCAACACACCTGGTGAGTTACTATGACACACAGAGGACACACAGATAATAGTAATTTTATATAACTTTTATGATCATTTTTTGTCTATGCTTTACATGACCAAAATACTCTTTCTCTGTAGTATTTTCTCTTCATTCCATCACAGTGTTGTTGTTGTTGGTAGAGATATTTTACCAAACGTTGTACATTGTGTAAAATACACTTTAATGCATGATCTCAACGTTCAGTGCAGAACTTCTACATAATATAATGGTTCTGACATTTTTTTAAGCAAATGCATTTTTAGCATTGTGGAATTAATTTCCCCTCCTCTCCTTTGATGTGGGTTTGGTATATTTATAATATCCTCATGTTGGTATATATTATGAAGCGCATGTGACAGTTTAACAAATACAATTATGAAGTCGATCATAACTGCATATATCTCCATAATGTATTACTGAACAATATTTACATAGTAATACTAGGGTCTATATACATTTAAACACATTTGAATATCATTTATACCACTATATTTCAGCTTTAGCATCTCCCGGTGCTGGCATGCTTGGATTCCCGAACCCAGCCACCCCCTCTCCTGCCATGTCTCTGAGCACTACCCCAAACAAGAATCTTCTGCAGACTCCTCCTCCTCCTCCACCTCTTCCTCCTGTTTCCTCTACCCCTCTGACTTCAACAAACCACATTGAGCAGCACAGCAAATACCAAGAAAGAGAGAGCAACAACACAGCAGCAGCAGCAGCAGCAGCAGCAGCAAGAAACCTGCGGAGAAGCCGCACCACCAGAAGAAGGCCAAGGAAAGAGAAGTGGAGAACGGCGGCCGTCTACAGACCCCCAACGTCAGCAACAACAAAAAGAGGGAGAAGCCGTCTCCGGCCTCGGGCAAACCAGGACGTGAGGGTCATCTGGATGCCGCTCAACTACAGGCTCTTCAGAATGCCCTGACGGGCGCAGCAGACCCAAGCTCCTTCCTGGGAGGCCAGTTCCTGCCTTACTTCCTACCGGGCTTCGCCAACAGCTTTTCGCCACAGATTCTTGGAGGGATTCAGGCGGGGGGATACTTCCCTCCGTTCGGCGGGATGGAGAACCTGTTCCCCTATGGACCTGCCGCCATCCCACAGGCCGCCATGGCGGGCATGAATCCCACCGCCCTCCTGCAGCAGTATCAGCAGTACCAGCTGTCCCTCCAGGATTCCCTGCAGAAGCAGCAACAGCAGCAGCAGCACCAAAAGCATATTGAGCAACAAAAACAGCATCATAAACAGCCGAAGCAGAAGCCAGCCCCTGTGAAGGTGTCGTCACCAATTGTGCAGAGCAACGCCAAGTCTTTCAAACCAAAACTATCTATGGGAACTAAGGATGACACCAACAACAACAAATGCTCTTTGACGGAAAGCACAAAAGAACTGCCAACAGAAACCAAAAGAACCACAGACTTCCCTGACGATTTCATCATTCCGTCTGTCAAGCACCAGTTCATATGCAGGAAGTGCCAGATGGTATTCGCTGATGAGGACTCTGCAGTGCATCACCAGAAGTCTTTCTGCTACTTCGGAAACCCCTTTCCAGACCCACAGGAGACAGTTCTTAGAAAGGCCGTGAGTAAGTACAGGTGCATCGCCTGCAACGTGGTGGTCAACGGGAATGAAGCACTTGGCCAACACCTCCAGTTGAGCTTGCACAAAGAGAAAACAATCAAACAAGCAATGAGAAATGCCAAAGAGCATGCTAGATTATTACCTCACTCTGTCTGCACCCCTACTCCTGTCAAGACCACATCTACCTCGCAGTCTGCAGCTCCTCCTTCTAATAACACCTTTCCCCATCTCTCTCGCTTGGCCATCAAGTCCTGGCCAGATATCTTTTTCCAGGCCACTGCCCGGAAAGCTGCTTCCTCCTCTTCCTCCTCCCTGTCTGCATCTCCTATTCCTCCCCTTTCCTTGCCTCTGATGGTTACCTCAACGTCCTGCAGCAGCGTCTCAGGGGTTCCCACCTCCCTACCCAATGAGAGTTGTTCAGATGAGTCTGACAACGAGCTGAGACAGAAGCTGGATGACTTAGATAAGGTGTTGGAGGCCAAGGCTAAGTCGACCTCCGGCCTAGACGCAGGCTTCAGCAGTATCAGAATGGATATGTTCAGTGTGTAGGAGGTGAAAAATAGGATCCCTTGCTTTAAAAATTAAAAAATAAAATAAAAACAAGACTTTTAAACTGCAGTTCCAAAGTTTCTCTAACCCAAAAAATTACAGTACCAAATGATTGACTCAGGATTGTTTTTCCCATATTGATATGCTGGCAAGATATTGATTGATTTTTGTTATGGACAGAACTGTTGCAGATGCTTGACTGAGCTTATATTGTATACAAAAACACGGAGTAGGAAAAGATCTCTCAGGCTCCCCCGTGGAGCTTGTTTCAAGCCAAAAACTCACGATAGCAAATTGCACCTCAGCTGGATTGTTTTCCAAATGCTAGCATGTACTGTATGGGACGACGATCCAGAAAAACCCTCAATGAGAACCTCTGTTAGTCTAGATAGCTGGTGTAATTTAGTAGCTTTAAATTCTCAGGTCAGAACATAACATTTCTCATTTGTTAAAAGCAGCAACGAGCCTCTTGGCTTTTAACCAAAACATGTCAAGCTTTATCAGACACATTTCCTTGATGTGTGTAGAGTACCAAGAGAGACAATATTACTGTTGCAATGGACAACGTGCATATCCTTTTAGTTTTCGCCCTACAAAGACAGTATGGTTTTGCCACAGAGGGAATTTTAGAATGGTGAAGTACGATTCCCCTTTGTTTTCCAGTTTGTATGACAACAAACTGTATCTATATCCAACCCTCTTTTTCTCTTGTAGAATATACTAATCTGTGCCAACTCTTACCTTCTCTCTTATACCTCTGCTCACACCCTTTTCTGAAGAGGTAATATCTCTAGTTTTGTACACTCTTGATGATTAATTATGTGAATAAGACTTTTTTTCATTTGTGAATTGCTGTACGGTACCTTGCTTATTTCTGGACTATAGTGCACTTATTTAGTTTTTGCCTGTTTTTTATCATTATTATTTTGGTAGACCCATGTGTTAATTTAATAGATGTTTTTGTGTTTCTATGTTTGTTTGTTTGTTTTAATTATTATTTTGCGTACGATTGCAGCAGAATTTTGGTTTGTTAGAGGATTGACGCCTAACAACCCAGTGACCTATTTAACAATTGGTGCATCCATGAAAGTAGTACTGTATACTTGAAACTGTTAGAGTACAAGTCGGTCAAAATGTTTTATTTTCATTTTTAAGAAAAGGTATGATATTTGCATAAGCAAATATGCTGCCTTACAAAGGGGGACTACAGCATGTATTTTATATTATGACATGTTTTCCCCTGTGCTTGTAGGACTGATAACAGTGTTACACCTACACACTGCCATTTACTGCATAGGTCTTCGTCCTCGCATTCATTTTCTGGGCACTTCAGTTGATCTATCATGAAAAGTCAACACTAATTATTTAGTCATTTATGCATTACAAAGTATTACCATATAACATGTTGCTGCTACTGTGTAATGTTTTAAAAAATAAATAATTTGCTCCCCATAAATTGTCCAACAGGCTGAATGCTGACCCGCGGATCACTTTGCTTTGCTGTTTTTACATTTCATTCTGTTTTTAGTTTGTTTGTCTTGTTTTATTTTGCAGTAGAACTTAAAGAATGTGAAAGCTGTTAAAGGGTGTTACGTTGTTATGAATCACTTTTTCAGTTTGGTAAGGTAAGCTGACGTGATTCATTCCAAAGTAACAAGAGGCTATTTGTATGAAAGGAAAAGGCTTGTGAACAAAGAGAGCTAAGCTGTTGTATATATTCGTAGTTGGCTGTGCATGGTACAGATGTATTAATATGAAGAAATGCAAAACTGTATTGCTTTTGGTATTTCCTCTTCTGAGATGAACAAGTAGCATGTAATGCAACTGTTTGACAGGTTAAAATCAAATCATGCTTAGTTATTGTTTCAAATGATAAAATCAAGTAACATTTCCTCTTGCGTTTTATTATTGTACAGGTGTTTTAGTGTTTTCATTCAAAGTTGAAACGCAAAATTTCACAGTTTCTAATGATCTTTTTTCGTGCGAAACATAAATGTTTCTTATTTGGATTTTTAGTATTTTAACATTTACTATGATCCTGAAGACACTTTTACAATGTTGTTTCATAAGAGATGTCCTGGGCTCCCTATAGGTGTGATCCTGCCATTGTACAAACACCAACGACTGTCCTGATCCCAAAAGCTTTCCCAACCTGGCTTCTTGCCTTTCCCCTCAATGTGGCTAAAGCATTGCCAGACTGAACTGTCAGCTAGCATCACGTGCTAAGATGTTAGCAGCAAACACAATGCTTTCCACACCAAAGGACAGGTCGAAGCTAACAAACCAACAACCAAAAGGATGGTACGATAACGTAACGAACTGTACATAAATGTTACAACTGCACAGCAGCCAAAAGAAAGAAAGAATTTTAAAAAACAAACATGTTTTTTCTTCTTCTTGGATGGATTGTGTCACGCTAAAGAGAGACCAGCCTTCAAAAGGTTGATATTGGGATGGTTTTCTTCTGGATATCAAAAAGGGAATTTCACGGCGCAGTCATATCCAACACAATATGTATTCTAAATCCTGGTTACATAGGAAATGCATCCTGAGGGTTTACTAAGAAGAAGCCCCTATGGCTAAAACTTTAAATAAACTAAACCAAAAATGTTATTGATGTTTTATATATAGAGAGTAGTCTCATTAGTTTTTGTTACTGTAATGTTTGAGGTCTCAACTGTACCGTCACACGGTAATAACATGGTTTTGAAACATTTGTTTTCATTTTTTTTGTGTCACAGACCTGTTGTCATGACGTTTATTGTAGATGGTATTTGAACAACTTCTGGAAATAGTTCATCAAGTATGTTTGTTGCTCATTGTTGTGATACATTAAAAACTGTATCTGCAAACCAGTTTTGTCCGTCATCAAAAGTATTTTATTAGTTTGCCATCACTAATGTTTTGAGTCTGCTTCACTTTACGTAAACATGATCAGAAGGCCATGTGATCAGAAATGGCAAACATCATACATCTATTTGATGTAAAGTATATTGATTCGGGAATGCGGTTACTTTTCTAGTTTTACAGAATTATTGAATAAGGTATGTTGATTTCTCTTTATTAGCACAGCATTCATTTCCCTGTGTATATTCTTACAGCATTATCGAGATCTTCCCGAGGTAGCAGCTTCACTTACTTGTACATCCTGGTCATTTAGGCACTGCTACATTTTGGCATTGCTGCACTACAACTGTTGACTAATCTCTCTGAAATCGGTTTTAGTCATGTTTTTGTCTCCCTGATCCTGCATAAACTTGCATTTACTTTCAGAAGGAGAACATTGCTATCTGACGTGTTATTCTGTTGTAATCTGGATTTAACCAGATTGCTAAATTATCTTCTGAAGGCTAATCTGAATGGGGATTTCAGCTGGTATTGTCATTAGCTCCAGATGTTGATGTCCCGGTAGGAGAAGTTGAGACCAATGAGAGAGAGAGGCATCTGACTTTGAATAGGCTGCAGAAAATGGATTTCCCCCTGGATAATGCAATGTTTGGGAGAGACATGGATTAGACAGAGGTGATGCATCCATCTCCCCACGAGCCTAGTTTAATTAGACTGAAAGAGTGAAAACAGCCCAGGCTTCACACTCACTAAATGCTACACACACACACACACTTCACATTGGTTTACTGTGGTATATCACAGACATTACACACAGGTACTGTGCGCACACACACACACACACACACACACACACACACACACACACACACACACACACACACACACACACACACACACACACACACACACACACACACACACACACACACACACACACACACACACACACACACACACACACACACACACACACACACACTAAAAACAGGAATCAGTATTCTAACCATGGGAATTTAATGACGGAGGGCTGAAAATCTAATCACATCCATTGCCAGATCATCAACACCAGTATTGGTCTTTCTGAAGGACGAGGGAGAACAACAACAATGAGTAGTTTCAAATCAAATCAAACGTTATTTGTCACATGCGCCAAATACAACAGGTGTAGTAGACCTTACAGTGAAATGCTGAATACAACAGGTGTAGTAGACCTTACAGTGAAATGCTGAATACAACAGGTGTAGTAGACCTTACAGTGAAATGCTGAATACAACAGGTGTAGTAGACCTTACAGTGAAATGCTGAATACAACAGGTGTAGTAGACCTTACAGTGAAATGCTGAATACAACAGGTGTAGTAGACCTTACAGTGAAATGCTGAATACAACAGGTGTAGTAGACCTTACAGTGAAATGCTGAATACAACAGGTGTAGTAGACCTTACAGTGAAATGCTGAATACAACAGGTGTAGTAGACCTTACAGTGAAATGCTGAATACACCAGGTGTAGCAGACCTTACAGTGAAATGCTGAATACAACAGGTGTAGTAGACCTTACAGTGAAATGCTGAATACAACAGGTGTAGCAGACCTTACAGTGAAATGCTGAATACACCAGGTGTAGTAGACCTTACAGTGAAATGCTGAATACACCAGGTGTAGTAGACCTCACAGTGAAATGCTGAATACAACAGGTGTAGCAGACCTTACAGTGAAATGCTGAATACAACAGGTGTAGTAGACCTTACAGTGAAACCTTTACTTAAGTATTTACTAAAATAAACTGAAGTAAAAATGTCATAATTAAAAACTAATCATAATAATAAGATGAATAGAAAAATAACAAATAATTAAGGAGCAATAATATCATAACATTAGCGAAGCTATATCCAGGGGCTACCGGTACAGAGTCAATGTGCTGGGGTACAGGTGAGCAGTAAAAAATAACAATATATACAGAGGGGGGCAGTACAGTCAATGTGAGGGGCACCGGTTAGTTGAGGTTGTATGTACAGTCGTGGCCAAAAGTTTTGAGAATGACACAAATATACATTTTCACAAAGTTTGCTGCTTCAGTGTCTTTAGATATTTTTGTCAGATGTTACTATGGAATGCTGAAGTATAATTACAAGTAGTTCATAAGTGTTTAAGGCTTTTATTGACAATTATATGAAGTTGATGCAAAGAGTCAATATTTGCAGTGTTGAACCTTCTTTTTCAAGACCTCCGCAATCCGCCCTGACATGCTGTCAATTAACTTCTGGGCCACATCCTGACTGATGAAAGCACATTCTTGCATAATAAATGCTTGGAGTTCGTCAGAATTGGTGGGCTTTTGTTTGTCCACCCGCCTCTTGAGGATTGACCACAAGTTGTCAGTGGGATTAAGGTCTGGGGAGTTTCCCGGCCATGTACCCAAAATATTGATGTTTTGTTCCCCGAGCCACTTAGTTATCACTTTTGCCTTATGGCAAGGTGCTCTATCATGATGGAAAAGGCATTGTTCATCACCAAACTGTTCCTGGATGATTGGGAGAAGTTGCTCTCTGAGGATGTGTTAGTGAGCCCACTCCCTTGCACCTTCGATTTGATCAGGCCTACCACTCTTGTGTCATCTGCAAATTTAATGATGGTGTTGGAGTTGTGCCTGGCCGTGCAGTCATGAGTGAACAGGGAGTACAGGAGGGGGCTGAGCACGCACCCCTGAGGGCCCCCTGTGTTGAGGATCAGTGTGGTGGATGTGTTGTTACCTAACCTTACCTCCCGGGAGTGGCCTGTCAGGAAGTCCAGGATCCAGTTGCAGAGGGAGGTGACTAGTCCCAGGGTCCTTAGCTTATTGATGGGCTTTGAGGGCACTATGCTTTTGAACGCTGAGCTGTAGTCAATGAATAGCATTCTCAAATCAAATCAAATTCAAATCAAATCAAATTTATTTATATAGCCCTTCATACATCAGCTGATATCTCAAAGTGCTGTACAGAAACCCAGCCTAAAACCCCAAACAGCAAGCAATGCAGGTGTAGAAGCACGGTGGCTAGGAAAAACTCCCTAGAAAGGCCAAAACCCAGGAAGAAACCTAGAGAGGCACCAGGCTATGTGGGGTGGCCAGTCCTCTTCTGGCTGTGCCGGGTGGAGATTATAACAGAACATGGCCAAGATGTTCAAATGTTCATAAATGACCAGCATGGTCGAATAATAACAAGGCAGAACAGTTGAAACTGGAGCAGCAGCACAGTCAGGTGGACCGGGGACAGCAAGGAGTCATCATGTCAGGTAGTCCTGGGGCACGGTCCTAGGGCTCAGGTCCTCCGAGAGAGAGAAAGAAAGAGAATTAGAGAGAGCATATGTGGGGTGGCCAGTCCTCTTCCTGCTGTGCCGGGTGGAGATTATAACAGAACATGGCCAAGATGTTCAAATGTTCATAAATGACCAGCATGGTCGAATAATAGTAAGGCAGAACAGTTGAAACTGGAGCAGCAGCATGGCCAGGTGGACTGGGGACAGCAAGGAGTCATCATGTCAGGTAGTCCTGGGGCATGGTCCTGGGGCATGGAACACATAGGTGTTCCTTTTGACCAGGTGGGAATGGGCAGTGTGGAGTGCAATAGAGATTGCATCATCTGTGGATCTGTTGGGGTGGTATGCAAATTTGAGTGGGTCTAGAGTTTATGGGATGATGGTGTTGATGTGAGACATGACCAGGCTTTCAAAGCACTTCATGGCTACGGACTTGAGTGCTACAGGTTGGTAGTCATTTAGGCAGGTTACCTTAGTGTTCTTGGGCACAGGCACTATGGTGGTCTGCTTAAAACATGTTGGTTTTACAGACTCGGACAGGGAGAGGTTGAAAATGTCAGTGAAGACACTTGCCAGTTGGTCAGCGCACACGTGCTGGTAATCTGTCTGGCAACTGCGGCCTTGTGAATTTTGACCTGTCTAAATGTCTTACTCACATCGGCTGCGGAGAGCGTGATCACACAGTCTTCCAGTACAGCTGATGCTCTCATGCATGTTTCAGTGTTATTTGCCTCAGTGTTATTTGAAGCGAGCATAGAAGTAGTTTAGCTCATCTGGTAGGCTCATTTCACTTGGCAGCTCTCGGTTGTGCTTCCCTTTGTAGTTTGTAATGGTTTACCAGCCCTGCCGCATCTGACGAGCATCAGAGCCGGTGTAGTATGACTCAATCTTAGTCCTGTATTGACGCTTTGCCTGTTTGACGGTTCGTCTGTGGGCATTGCGGGATTTCTTATAAGCCTCCTGGTTAAAGTCCCACTCCTTGAAAGTGGCAGCTCTAGCCTTTAGCTCAGTGCTGCCTGTAATTCATGGCTTCTGGTTGGGGTATGTACGTACAGTCACTGTGGGCACGTCGTCGTCAATGCACTTATTGATGAAGCCAGTGACTGATGTGGTGTACTCCTCAAGGCCATTGGAGGAATCCTGGAACATATTCCAGTCTGTGATAGCAAAACTGTCCTGTAGCTTAGCATCTGCTTTACTTGGGGCGGCAGGGTAGCCTAGTGTTTAGAGTGTTGGACTAGGAACTGAAAGGCTGCAAGTTCAAATCCCTGAGCTGACAAGGTACAAATCTGTTGTTCAGGCATTTAACCCACTCTTCCTAGGCTGTCATCGAAAATAAGAATTTGTTCTTAACTGACTTGCATAGTAAAATAAAATAAAAAACCTGACCACTTTTTTATTGATCTAGTCACTGGTGCTTCCTGCTTTAATTTGTACATGTAGGTAGAGGTAACGTGACTATGCATGGACAATAAACAGAGAGTAGCATTGGCGTAAAAATGGGGGGTGGGGTGGAGACAATGCAAATTGTCTGGGTAGCCATTTGATTTGGTGTTCAGGAGTCTTATGGCTTGGGGGTGGAAGCTGTTAAGATGCCTTCCTGGAGTCTGGCAATTTGTTGGGCTTTCCTCTGACACTGCCTGGTATAGATGTCCTGGATGGAAGGAAGCTTGACCCCGGTAATGTACTGGGCCGTACGCACTACCCTCTGTAGGGCTATACGCACTACCCTCTCATGAATGCTTCAGTATTGCTTGCCTCGAAGAGACCATATAAGTAATCTAGCTCGTTTGGTAGGCTGGTGTCACTGTGCAGCTCACGTCTGTGCTTCCCATTGTAGTCTGTAATAGTTAGCAGGCCCTGCCACATCCAAGGATACACATGATCAAATCAATTATATTACATTGCAACCCTATCAGGGTTAAAGGGTTTGGGTTTAAAAGGGACGATCACAGACTGTAAGGAGTGTTATTTCATTATCTGTCTGACAGAGAAGCTCCACGGCCAACCAACAGAACACAGAACACACACACAGAATGTCCATCCAGGACAGAGTGCCAAAAGCACTAGGTAGAATAACTTCCATCCTGCCTCTGAGAGAACAGAAAACAACTATGAAAACACAGGAGGGACACACACACACATTGTTAACGTGGCCAGAAAAATGAAATGCCTTTTACCATTGTTCTCTGCAAAGGTCAAATGGAATTGAATCCTGTGTGGGGACCTCTACCTCAAAGCCCAGATATACACAGTAGAACAGAATAACAAAAACAGGCCATTCAGCAGTGAACTCACAACCTGAAAGGGGAACTCATTTAGCAGTGAACTCACAACCGGCAAGGGGAACTCATTTAGCAGTGAACTCACAAACTGCAAGGGGAACACATTTAACAGTGAACTCACAACCTGCAAGGGGAACTCATTTAGCAGTGAACTCACAACCTGCAAGGGGAACTCATTTAGCAGTGAACTCACAACCTGCAAGGGGAACACATTTAGCAGTGAACTCACAACCTGCAAGGGGAACTCATTTAGCAGTGAACTCACAACCTGCAAGGGGAACTCATTTAGCAGTGAACTCACAACCTGCAAGGGGAACTCATTTAGCAGTGAACTCACAACCTGCAAGGGGAACACATTTAGCAGTGAACTCACAACCTGCAAGGGGAACTCATTTAGCAGTGAACTCACAACCTGCAAGGGGAACTCATTTAGCAGTGAACTCACAACCTGCAAGGGGAACTCATTTAGCAGTGAACTCACAACCTGCAAGGGGAACTCATTTAGCAGTGAACTCACAACCTGCAAGGGGAACTCATTTAGCAGTGAACTCACACTTTGCAAGGGGAACTCATTTAGCAGTGAACTCGCACCCTGCATACTTCATACAGCGAGATGTGAGCCCACAAACAAGAAAAGCTTGTTTTTGAGCCATTTAAATGTAGAGAGCATAAAAATAGAATGAATTGAAAGGGCGTTTCTATTTAAGTCAATTATGTCATAATTGGTGGACTGGCAACCATTTTGAGTGCCCTTCCATCTGTGGTGGGATTTGTTGAGTCAACTCAACTGACATGTAAAAAAAATAATATCCCATTGCATGAGCCACATCAGTTAGCATCATTTGAATTAAAAAATGTCATTACCATGGAACCCAGCATAATTTGAATTAATATTCTACACCACTATCCAATATTAGTTGATATAACATTCAAAATACCATGGAAACAATACCAGGCAGCCATGTATGTGGTAAAGCGGTCAACAGAACGCATACCGAATTGGCGCACAATCAACATACCTGATATAACAAAGTGGATATTATTAATGTATTGTAACTGGACCACAATGTGATTACTAAAGTCAAATGCAGATATATTTGGCTGTTTTCACTGCAATGTATGTAGGTTTAGATGAAGTGCCTGCTATATGCGATCTCCCGATCTATAAACTGGTAGCATAGCAGGTGTACAGAAACAGGTGATGGTAGTCAAAGACGTTTTTAACTGTAATGCAGTTGATTGGTGACGATGACATGAACATTTTGTGTTGACATTACCTCAACATAGTGTGAAATACACATATAAACAGGAGCCTAAATGTAGGATCATTTTGCTGGGGGTTAATGAGGAGATTCGGGATCTTTCCCCCACACATTTCCTCTTTACATCTTCACCCCATCTATTGAGAGTCTACCCATGAGTTTACCAGTCAAAATGCCAGGTTAGAGGTTCCAAGGCCACACTCTCTATGGTAGAGAGCCTCTATGGTAGAGAGTCTCTATGGGAGAGAGCCTCTATGGTAGAGAGCCTCTATGGTAGAGAGCCTCTATGGGAGAGAGTCTCTATGGGAGAGAGTCTCTATGGTAGAGAGTCTCTATGGGAGAGAGTCTCTATGGTAGAGAGTCTCTATGGTAGAGAGTCTCTATGGTAGAGAGTCTCTATGGGAGAGAGTCTCTATGGTAGAGAGTCTCTATGGTAGAGAGTCTCTATGGGAGAGAGTCTCTATGGTAGAGAGTCTCTATGGTAGAGAGTCTCTATGGTAGAGAGTCTCTATGGTAGAGAGTCTCTATGGGAGAGAGTCTCTATGGGAGAGAGTCTCTATGGTAGAGAGTCTCTATGGTAGAGAGTCTCTATGGTAGAGAGTCTCTATGGTAGACAGTCTCTATGGTAGACAGTCTCTATGGTAGAGAGCCTCTATGGGAGAGAGTCTCTATGGGAGAGAGTCTCTATGGTAGAGAGTCTCTATGGTAGAGAGTCTCTATGGTAGACAGTCTCTATGGTAGACAGTCTCTATGGTAGAGAACCTCTATGGTAGAGAGTCTCTATGGTAGAGAGTCTCTATGGTAGAGAGCCTCTATGGTAGAGAGCCTCTATGGTAGAGAGTCTCTATGGTAGAGTCTCTATGGTAGAGGGTCTCTATGGTAGAGAGCCTCTATGGTAGAGAGCCTCTATGGTAGAGAGTCTCTATGGTAGAGAGTCTCTATGGTAGAGAGTCTCTATGGGAGAGAGTCTCTATGGTAGAGAGTCTCTATGGTAGAGAGTCTCTATGGTAGAGAGTCTCTATGGTAGAGAGCCTCTATGGTAGAGAGCCTCTATGGTAGAGAGTCTCTATGGTAGATAGCCTCTATGGTAGAGAGCCTCTATGGTAGAGAGCCTCTATGGTAGAGAGTCTCTATGGGAGAGAGTTTCTATGGTAGAGAGCCTCTATGGGAGAGAGTCTCTATGGTAGAGAGTCTCTATGGGAGAGAGTCTCTATGGTAGAGAGCCTCTATGGTAGAGAGTCTCTATGGTAGAGAGTCTCTATGGGAGAGAGTCTCTATGGTAGAGAGTCTCTATGGTAGAGAGTCTCTATGGTAGAGAGTCTCTATGGGAGAGAGTCTCTATGGTAGAGATTCTCTATGGTAGGGAGTCTCTATGGTAGAGAGTCTCTATGGTAGACAGTCTCTATGGTAGAGAGTCTCTATGGGAGAGAGTCTCTATGGTAGAGAGTCTCTATGGTAGAGAGTCTCTATGGGAGAGAGTCTCTATGGTAGAGAGTCTCTATGGTAGAGAGTCTCTATGGGAGAGAGTCTCTATGGTAGAGAGTCTCTATGGTAGAGAGTCTCTATGGTAGAGAGTCTCTATGGTAGAGAGCCTCTATGGTAGAGAGTCTCTATGGGAGAGAGTCTCTATGGTAGAGAGTGTGGCAGTGAGTGGTTCACACACACTGATGAAGGGAAGAAAGCGCACAAGGTGACACTCATTGGGTCTGAGTGAAAATATCCTTCTCTCCCCTTTGCCTTTGGCCTCGTGAAATTTAATCAAGACCTTTTACCGCATCCCTCTCTGTGACCCTGAGACTAGCAGCAAGCTGGAACACACACACACACACACACACACACACACACACACACACACACACACACACACACACACACACACACACACACACACACACACACACACACACACACACACACACACACACACACACACACACACACACGTGCGGTACAGTTGGTTAAGGGCTTGCAAGTAAGCATTTCACTGTAGGGTCTACACCTGTTGTATTCGGCGCATGTGACAAATAGAATGTGATTTGATGTATTCAGTCTCAGGGCAGCATAGCGTGACCCTTTCAGGTCAGAATTAAAAGCAGGGGTGAAAGTAAAGTCCGGTATGGCATCCCGGCAAAATAAATAGTGGGGGTACACCATACCTGTCAAATAAATAGTGGGGGTGCATCATACCTGTCAAATAAATAGTGGGGGTACACCATACCTGTCAAATAAATAGTGGGGGTGCATCATACCTGTCAAATAAATAGTGGGGGTACACTGCACCTGTCAAATAAATAGTGGGGGTATATCATACCTGTCAAATAAATAGTGGGGGTACACTGCACCTGTCAAATAAATAGTGGGGGTACACCATACCTGTCAAATAAATAGTTACTGGGTCAAAAAATTGTATACCATACCTGTCAAATAAATAGTGGGGGTACATCATACCTGTCAAATAAATAGTGGGGGTACACTGCACCTGTCAAAAAATAGTGGGGGTATACCAAACCTGTCAAATAAATAGTGGGGGTGCATCATACCTGTCAAATAAATAGTGGGGGTACACTGCACCTGTCAATAAATAGTGGGGGTACACTGCACCTGTAAATAAATAGTGGGGGTACATCACACCTGTCAAATAAATAGTGGGGGTACACTGCACCTGTCAAATAAATAGTGGGGGTACACCATACCTGTCAAATAAATAGTTAGGGTACATCGTACCTGTCAAATAAATAGTGGGGGACATCATACCTGTCAAATAAATAGTGAGGGTACACCGTACCTGTCAAATAAATAGTGGGGGTACATCATACCTGTCAAATAAATAGTGGGGGTACATCATACCTGTCAAATAAATAGTGGGGGTACATCATACCTGTCAAATAAATAGTGGGGGTACATCATACCTGTCAAATAAATAGTGGGGGTACATCATACCTGTCAAATAAATAGTGGGGGTACACTGCACCTGTCAATAAATAGTGGAGGTACATCATACCTGTCAAATAAATAGTGGGGGTACACTGTACCTGTCAAATAAATAGTGGGGGTACACCATACCTGTCAAATAAATAGTGGGGGTACACTCTACCTGTCAAATATATAGTGGGGGTACATCATACCTGTCAATAAATAGTGGGGGTGCACTGTACCTGTTAATATATAGTGGGGGTACACTCTACCTGTCAAATAAATAGTGGGGGTACATCATACCTGTCAAATATATAGTGGGGGTACACTGTACCTGTCAAATAAATAGTGGGGGTACACTGTACCTGTCAAATAAATAGTGGGGGTACGTAATATGTGTCAAATAAATAGTGGGGGTACACTGCACCTGTCAAATAAATAGTGGGGGTACATAATACCTGTCAAATAAATAGTGGGGGTACACTGCACCTGTCAAATAAATAGTGGGGGTACACCATACCTGTCAAATAAATAGTTAGGGTACATTGTACCTGTCAAATAAATAGTGGGGGTACACTGCACCTGTAAATAAATAGTGGGGGTACATCACACCTGTCAAATAAATCGTGGCGGTACACTGCACCTGTCAAATAAATAGTGGGGGTACACCATACCTGTCAAATAAATAGTTAGGGTACATCGTACCTGTCAAATAAATAGTGGGGGACATCATACCTGTCAAATAAATAGTGAGGGTACACCGTACCTGTCAAATAAATAGTGGGGGTACATCATACCTGTCAAATAAATAGTGGGGGTACATCATACCTGTCAAATAAATAGTGGGGGTACATCATACCTGTCAAATAAATAGTTAGGGTACATCGTACCTGTCAAATAAGTAGTGGGGGTACACCATACCTGTCAAATATATAGTGGGGGTACACTGTACCTGTCAAATAAATAGTGGGGGTACACTGTACCTGTCAAATAAATAGTGGGGGTACGTAATACGTGTCAAATAAATAGTGGGGGTACACCATACCTGTCAAATAAATAGTTAGGGTACATCGTACCTGTCAAATAAATAGTGGGGGACATCATACCTGTCAAATAAATAGTGAGGGTACACCGTACCTGTCAAATAAATAGTGGGGGTACATCATACCTGTCAAATAAATAGTGGGGGTACATCATACCTGTCAAATAAATAGTGGGGGTACATCATACCTGTCAAATAAATAGTGGGGGTACATCATACCTGTCAAATAAATAGTGGGGGTACATCATACCTGTCAAATAAATAGTGGGGGTACACTGTACCTGTCAAATAAATAGTGGGGGTACACCATACAAGTCAAATAATTAGTGGAGGTACATCATAAGTGTCAAATAAATAGTGGGGGTACATCATACCTGTCAAATAAATAGTGGCGGTACACCAAACCTGTCAAATAAATAGTGGGGGTACACTGTACCTGTCAAATAAATAGTGGCGGTACACCATACCTGTCAAATAAATAGTGGGGGTACATCATACCTGTCAAATATATAGTGGGGGTGCATCATACCAGTCAATAAATAGTGGGGGTGCACTGTACCTGTTAATAAATAGTGGGGGTACACTCTACCTGTCAAATATATAGTGGGGGTACACTGTACCTGTCAAATAAATAGTGGGGGTACGTCATACCTGTCAATAAATAGTTTGGGGTACATCCTACCTGTCAAATAAATAGTGGGGGTACATCATACCTCTCAAATAAATAGTGGGGGTACATCATACCTGTCAATAAATAGTGGGGGTACAACGTACCTGTCAAATAAATAGTTGGGGTACATCATACCTGTCAAATAAATAGTGGGGGTACACTGTACCTGTCAAAAAAATAGTGGGGGTACGCAATACCTGTCAAATAAATAGTGAGGGTACACTGTACCTGTCAAAAAAATCGTGGGGTTACGTAATACCTGTCAAATAAATAGTGGGGGTAAACCATACCTGTCAATAAATAGTGGGGGGTACACTGTACCTGTCAAATAAATATTGGAGGTACACTGTACCTGTCAAATAAATAGTGGGGGTACATCAAACCTGTCAAATAAATAGTGGGGGTACACCTTACCTGTCAAATAAATAGTGGGGGTACACTGTACCTGTCAAATAAATAGTGGGGGTATACCATACCTGTCAAATAAATAGTGGGGGTGCATCATACCTGTCAAATATATAGTGGGGGTACATCATACCTGTCAATAAATAGTGGGGGTGCACTGTACCTGTCAATAAATAGTGGGGATACACTATACCTGTCAAATAAATAGTGGGGGTACACTGTACCTGTCAAATAAATAGTGGGGGTACACTGTACCTGTCAAATAAATAGTTGGGGTACACTGTACCTGTCAAATAAATAGTGGGGGTACACCATACCTGTCAAATAAATAGTGGGGGTACATCATACCTGTCAATAAATAGTGGGGGTACACTGTACCTGTCAATAAATAGTGGGGGTACACTGTACCTGTCAAATAAATAGTTGGGGTACACTGTACCTGTCAAATAAATAGTGGGGGTACACCGTACCTGTCAAATAAATAGTGGGGGTAAACTGTACCTGTCAAATAAATAGTGGGGGTACGTAATACCTGTCAAATAAATAGTGGGGGTACGTAATACCTGTCAAATAAATAGTGGGGGTACACTGCACCTGTCAAATAAATAGTGGGGGTACATCATACCTGTCAAATAAATAGTGGGGGTACACCATACCTGTCAAATAAATATTGGGGGTACATCATACCTGTCAAATAAATATTGGGGGTACACCATACCTGTCAAATAAATAGTGGGGGTACATCATACCTGTCAAATAAATAGTGGGGGTACATCATACCTGTCAAATAAATATTGGGGGTACATCATACCTGTCAAATAAATAGTGGGGGTACACTGCACCTGTCAAATAAATAGTGGGGGTACACCATACCTGTCAAATAAATAGTGGGGGTACATCATACATGTCAAATAAATAGTGGGGGTACATCATACCTGTCAAATAAATAGTGGGGGTACACCAAACCTGTCAAATAAATAGTGGGGGTACACCATACCTGTCAAATAAATATTGGGGTTACATCATACCTGTCGAATAAATAGTGGGGGTACACCATACCTGTCAAATAAATAGTGGGGGTACATCATACCTGTCAAATAAATAGTGGGGGTACATCATACATGTCAAATAAATAGTGGGGGTACACTGCACCTGTCAAATAAATAGTGGGAGTACACCATACCTGTCAAATAAATATTGGGGGTACATCATACCTGTCAAATAAATATTGGGGGTACACCATACCTGTCAAATAAATATTGGGGGTTCATCATACCTGTCAAATAAATAGTGGGGGTACACCATACATGTCAAATAAATAGTGGGGGTACACTGCACCTGTCAAATAAATAGTGGGGGTACACCATACCTGTCAAATAAATATTGGGGGTACATCATACCTGTCAAATAAATATTGGGGGTACACCATACCTGTCAAATAAATATTGGAGGTACATCATACCTGTCAAATAAATAGTGGGGGTACACTGCACATGTCAAATAAATAGTGGGGGTACACCATACCTGTCAAATAAATAGTGGGGGTACATCATACATGTCAAATAAATAGTGGGGGTACATCATACCTGTCAAATAAATAGTGGGGGTACACCAAACCTGTCAAATAAATAGTGGGGGTACACCATACCTGTCAAATAAATATTGGGGTTACATCATACCTGTCGAATAAATAGTGGGGGTACACCATACCTGTCAAATAAATAGTGGGGGGTACATCATACCTGTCAAATAAATAGTGGGGGTACATCATACATGTCAAATAAATAGTGGGGGTACACTGCACCTGTCAAATAAATAGTGGGAGTACACCATACCTGTCAAATAAATATTGGGGGTACATCATACCTGTCAAATAAATATTGGGGGTACACCATACCTGTCAAATAAATATTGGGGGTTCATCATACCTGTCAAATAAATAGTGGGGGTACACCATACATGTCAAATAAATAGTGGGGGTACACTGCACCTGTCAAATAAATAGTGGGGGTACACCATACCTGTCAAATAAATATTGGGGGTACATCATACCTGTCAAATAAATATTGGGGGTACACCATACCTGTCAAATAAATATTGGGGGTACATCATACCTGTCAAATAAATAGTGGGGGTACATCATACATGTCAAATAAATAGTGGGGGTACACTGCACCTGTCAAATAAATAGTTAGGGTAACCATACCTGTCAAATAAATAGTGGGGGTACATCATACCTGTCAAATAAATATTGGGGGTACACCATACCTGTCAAATAAATAGTGGGGTTACATCATACCTGTCAAATAAATAGTGGGGGTACATCATACATGTCAAATAAATAGTGGGGGTACACCATACCTGTCAAATAAATAGTGGGGGTACACCATACCTGTCAAATAAATAGTGGGGGTACACCATACCTGTCAAATAAATAGTGGGGGTACATCATACCTGTCAAATAAATAGTGGGGGTACATCATACCTGTCAAATAAATAGTGGGGGTACATCATACCTGTCAATAAATAGTGGGGGTGCACTGTACCTGTTAATAAATAGTGGGGGTACACTCTACCTGTCAAATAAATAGTGGGGGTACACTGTACCTGTCAAATAAATAGTGGGGGTGCACTGTACCTGTTAATAAATAGTGGGGGTACATCCTACCTGTTAATAAATAGTGGGGGTACATCCTACCTGTTAATAAATAGTGGGGGTACACTCTACCTGTCAAATAAATAGTGGGGGTACACTGTACCTGTCAAATAAATAGTGGGGGTGCACTGTACCTGTTAATAAATAGTGGGGGTGCACTGTACCTGTTAATAAATAGTGAGGGTACATCATACCTCTCAAATAAATAGTGAGGGTACATCATACCTGTCAAATAAATAGTGGGGGTACATCATACCTGTCAAATAAATAGTGGGGGTACATCCTACCTGTCAAATAAATAGTGGGGGTACATCATACCTGTCAAATAAATAGTGGGGGTACATCCTACCTGTCAAATAAATAGTGAGGGTACATCATACCTGTCAAATAAATACCTGTCAAATAAATAGTGGGGGTGCATCATATCTATTTTGAAGACAAAACAGAAAAAAGCAGAGATAAGTGTGACCCAGAGACAGCAAGACAGCAGTGGACCAATGCATTCTGGCCTAATCATAATCGCCAAATGTCATTTTGTTTTGTGGAAGAGAAGTCTCTTTCCATTCAGAACTGTTTGCAGGCTGGAAATGTGTTGTGAGTGGATGAACGTGCGTGGGTAGCCTTGTAAAGGAACACTTTGAAGTGAATGTTCAACGGTCAGATGAAAACATCATGATTGGATGTATTTATGCCACAATAAAAGGAAAATACATCTTAAAAGTCAAGTAACAAATCTTTAGACCCACAGCGATTGAAAAATGTTGGCGCACGCTCACACATAGTATACCCTGTATAGGGAAGACATTTAATTAACTTTCAACCCTGTCTAAAAGCTAAAACACATCAAAAGGTTGTTCATTGTCCTCACCTATGCACCCATTAATATAATATTTTAGATCAAGAGTCAACTCAGGTCCTGTAGAGCTACGAGGTGTGCAGGGTTTTCATTTCAAACTAATTCTCACACACAATAGAAAAATCTACTGATCACGCTCTTTGGTCAGGCCCTATTTTGACTGAATAATCTATTACACTACAGAACACATGAGAATAATCTACTACACTACAGAACACATGAGAATGATATTCTACACTACAGAACACATGAGAATAATCTGTTACACTACAGAACACATGAGAATAATCTACTACACTACAGAACACATGAGAATAATCTACTACACTACAGAACACATGAGAATAATCTACTACACTACAGAACACATGAGAATGATATTCTACACTACAGAACACATGAGAATAATCTGTTACACTACAGAACACATGAGAATAATATACTACACTACAGAACACATGAGAATAATCTACTACACTACAGAACACATGAGAATGATATTCTACACTACAGAACACATGAGAATAATCTACTACACTACAGAACACATGAGAATAATCTACTACACTACAGAACACATGAGAATAATCTACTACACTACAGAACACATGAGAATAATCTGTTACACTACAGAACACATGAGAATAATCTGCTACACTACAGAACACATGAGAATAATCTACTACACTACAGAACACATGAGAATAATCTACTACACTACAGAACACATTGTAACGACGTTCGTCTGTTGTAAGAAGAGAGTCAGACCGAAATGCAGCGTGTAGGTTACTCATGACTTTAATGAATGAAAACGGTGCATGAAATAACTGAAAAAAAAAAAAAAAACGAAACGTGAAACTAATTACAGCCTATCTGGTGACCACTACACAGAGACAGGTACAAACACCCACAAAATACAACGCAAACTCAGGCTACCTAAATACGGTTCCCAATCAGAGACAACGACAAGCACCTGACTGATTGAGAATCGCCTCAGGCAGCCAAGCCTAACTAGACAAACCCCTAATCAGCCGCAATCCCAAACAATACAAACCCCAATACGAATACAACATATAAACCCATGTCACACCCTGGCCTACCCAAACATATAACAAAAACACAAAATACAATGACCAAGGCGTGACAAGAATAATCTACTACACTACAGAACACATGAGAATAATCTACTACACTACAGAACACATGAGAATAATCTACTACACTACAGAACACATGAGAATGATATTCTACACTACAGAACACATGAGAATAATCTACTACACTACAGAACACATGAGAATGATATTCTACACTACAGAACACATGAGAATAACCTACTACACTACAGAACACATGAGAATAATCTACTACACTACAGAACACATGAGAATGATATTCTACACTACAGAACACATGAGAATAATCTACTACACTACAGAACACATGAGAATGATATTCTACACTACAGAACACATGAGAATGATATTCTACACTACAGAACACATGAGAATAATCTACTACACTACAGAACACATGAGAATGATATTCTACACTACAGAACACATGAGAATAATCTACTACACTACAGAACACATGAGAATGATATTCTACACTACAGAACACATGAGAATAATCTACTACACTACAGAACACATGAGAATAATCTACTACACTACAGAACACATGAGAATAATCTACTACACTACAGAACACATGAGAATAATCTACTACACTACAGAACACATGAGAATAATCTACTACACTACAGAACACATGAGAATGATATTCTACACTACAGAACACATGAGAATAATCTACTACACTACAGAACACATGAGAATGATATTCTACACTACAGAACACCTGAGAACCACAGAGAACTGCTGTCCCACTCATATAAATACTCCATGTGAAAGGACACAATCAAAGCATGTTATGTTGTTTTCCAAATGTAAGTGCATTTTTCACAGACACACTAAATGCAGACGGATATAAAAACCTTGTTAAATTACTGGTCGACTCAACATTAAACAGAATGAAGGGTAAAGTGCACACATGCAACGAGACATCACCACCCCCCCACCCCCCCTCTCTCTTTATTTTCATCTCTTCTGCTTGTTGAGATAAATCTTACTTGCGTATCCCAGCACATTTGCTTTCTCAACACATATCTGAGATATGAATACATATGAACAGATGGAAAAAAAATATGAAGATAATATTGTCAAATTATTGCACTGTGAGAGAAAGGCACAAATGCTTCTGGTATTTCTAATATCCACCAAACAAACAACGTGTCTCTCTAAATATTGTATCAGAGAAGGAGTGGAGAGAGGAAAGGGGAGAAACTGATAAAAAGAATAGGTAAGAGAGAGGGGTGCTAGGATGACAGGAGAGAAAGAGAGGGAGAGAGAGACCAGAGAGAAATCAAACATCAGCATCTGTTCGTAGATCAGCAAAGCAGCAACACAACACAACAGAGGTGCGTTCACCAATCAGCAACACAACACAACAGAGGTGCGTTCACCAAGCAGCAACACAACAGAGGTGCTTTCACCAAGCAGCAACACAACACAACAGAGGTGCTTTCACCAAGCAGCAACACAACAGAGGTGCTTTCACCAAGCAGCAACACAACACAACAGAGGTGCGTTCACGAAGCAGCAACACAACAGAGACGTGTTCACCAAGCAGCAACACAACAGAGGTGCGTTCACCAAGCAGCAACACAACAGAGGTGCTTTCACCAAGCAGCAACACAACACAACAGAGGTGCGTTCACCAATCAGCAACACAACACAACAGAGGTGCTTTCACCAAGCAGCAACACAACAGAGGTGCTTTCACCAAGCAGCAACACGACACAACAGAGGTGCTTTCACCAAGCAGCAACACAACACAACAGAGGTGCGTTCACCAAGCAGCAACACAACAGAGACGTGTTCACCAAGCAGCAACACAACAGAGGTGCGTTCACCAAGCAGCAACACAACAGAGGTGCGTTCACCAAGCAGCAACACAACACAACAGAGGTGCGTTCACCAATCAGCAACACAACACAACAGTGGTGCGTTCACCAATCAGCAACACAACACAACAGAGGTGCGTTCACCAAGCAGCAACACAACACAACAGAGGTGCGTTCACCAAGCAGCAACACAACACAACAGAGGTGCGTTCACCAATCAGCAACACAACAGAGGTGCGTTCACCAATCAGCAACACAACAGAGGTGCATTCACCAAGCAGCAACACAACAGAGGTGCGTTCACCAAGCAGCAACACAACACAACAGAGGTGCATTCACCAAGCAGCAACACAACACAACAGAGGTGCGTTCACCAATCAGCAACACAACAGAGGTGCGTTCACCAAGCAGCAACACAACGGAGGTGCGTTCACCAAGCAGCAACACAACACAACACAACACAACAGAGGTGCGTTCACCAATCAGCAACACAACACAACAGAGGTCCGTTCACAAAGCAGCAACACAACAGAGGTGCGTTCACCAAGCAGCAACACAACAGACGTGCGTTCACCAAGCAGCAACACAACAGAGGTGCGTTCACCAAGCAGCAACACAACAGAGGTGCGTTCACCAAGCAGCAACACAACACAACAGAGGTGCGTTCACCAAGCAGCAACACAACACAACAGAGGTGCGTTCACCAAGCAGCAACACAACACAACAGAGGTGCGTTCACCAAGCAGCAACACAACACAACAGAGGTGCGTTCACCAAGCAGCAACACAACACAACAGAGGTGCGTTCACCAAGCAGCAACACAACACAACAGAGGTGCGTTCACCAAGCAGCAACACAACACAACAGAGGTGCGTTCACCAAGCAGCAACACAACACAACAGAGGTGCGTTCACCAAGCAGCAACACAACAGAGGTGCGTTCACAAAGCAGCAACACAACAGAGGTGCGTTCACAAAGCAGCAACACAACACAACAGAGGTGTGTTCACCAAGCAGAAACACAACACAACAGAGGTGCGTTCACCAAGCAGCAACACAACAGAGGTGCGTTCACCAAGCAGCAACACAACACAACAGAGGTGCGTTCACAAAGCAGCCTGTTTTCGCAGCTCATTGAGAGTTTCTAGGCAGATAGTTTGTGTTGTTTTCTAATCTGTTCTGAGGTGTAACGCAGCCCACATGGGGTCCGGCTACGTGAAGGAGAGGAAGGACGGGCTTTTTTAAGACAGATGAAACAAGGTGTTGTGTTAGATGCTATCCTCTATCGAACAAAAGGTTGATTTCCAGTTGGTCTTTTGTTAACACAAAAGACGGTGTAGTTTGCTGCTGCAGTTCAAGACTGGTCGCAGTCGGGGCTGTGAATCAAAAGAAGGGGAATGTGTGCAGTACTGGAAGGATTGTCTCTGTAATGCCTGCCCATAACTATTATTGTTCAATATCTATTCATGTAAAACAATCTTATTGGAAAGAGCTCATATTATTGACCATTTCCTGTCCAATAATGTCTGTAAACACACTAGTAATGAAAGTAACATGATGGTGTAGGATCTTAATTTAATGTAGGATCTTCATTTAATGTAGGATCTTCATTTAATGTAGGATCTTCATTTAATGTAGGATCTCCAGTATTTTCTTGCTATGCAGGACATGCAGATGATCTTCGTGATTTACATTTTCATTCACAGGAAATCTACTAACACACTGTCATATTAAAAGTGCAACTCTTTTCGTGTAGCTTACTTTTGGCCAGCTAATAGCCTTAATCACCAATCAAGAAATGTTATGGACAAACGTTAAAATCCTTTTGCTGCAGGAATCTTTTGCTGTGACAATACTGATAATTTACGATCCTACTTCTGTAAATTGCATAGCTCAACGTGATATAAAAATATCATAGAATATTTACTTCACAAGAGAATGTCATTTTTTAATGAAGACCAATGCTTCATTTCATTTATGTCTTTTATAGTCATTATATACTTTTTTTTATTTCAAGGTCAGAACAAACATGACTATATGTGATCTTCAAACTAGACACAAATACATTTAATTTGAAGTCATTTTTAAAGTTATTCAGGAGCTTTACCATTTCTGCTTCATTACTGTCTAAGAAGGCCGAGTTGGGAGAAGGCAGACAGTCAGGAGAAGGCAAACAGTCAGAAGGCAGACAGTCGGGAGAAGGCAAACAGTCAGAAGGTAGACAGTTGGGAGAAGGCAAACAGTCAGAAGGCAGACAGTTGGGAGAAGGCAAACAGTCAGAAGGCAGACAGTTGGGAGAAGGCAAACAGTCAGAAAGCAAACAGTTGGGAGAAGGCAAACCGTCAGAAGGCAGACAGTCGGGAGAAGGCAAACAGTCAAATGGCAGACATTTGGGAGAAGGCAGACAGTTAGAAGGCAGACAGTCAGGAGAAGGCAGAGAGTTGGGAGAAGGCAGACAGTCAGAAGGCAGACAGTCAGGAGAAGGCAGAGTTGGGAGAAGGCAGAGAGTTGGGAGAAGGCAGACAGTCAGAAGGCAGACAGTCGGGAGAAGGCAGACAGTCGGGAGAAGGCAGACAGTCAAAAGGCATACAGTCAGGAGAAGGCAGACAGTCAGAAGGCAGACAGTTGGGAGAAGGGAGACCGTCAGGAGAAGGCAGATAGTCGGGAGAAGGCAGACAGTCGGAGAAGGCAAACAATCAGAAGGCAAACAGTCAGAAGGCAGACAGTTGGGAGAAGGCAAACAGTCAAAAGGCAGACAGTCTCTGTTTCTGTCTCAGAGAGGAATATGTAGAGAGTAAGAGCAGAGTGTTTTCAGCCGTCTCATATTAAAACGTTCCTGACAGGATTTATATGGCAAGTTCTAGTGAGAACGGGCGGGGGTGAGAGAGAGACAGCGAGCGAACGGATGAACAGTTTTTACTTATTACAGTATATTGAACTGATGAGACAGCAAATTACAGCATGTCCCATTTAAAACACCACAGCATTCATTCATTTCTTTTCCTCTGCTTATTCCTCTTTCCCCACTCCCCTTCCACCCCCCCAAGACCCCTGTCTCTCTTTCCCTCCCCCCACCCCTCCCTCTACCAGTATAGGTGGTGTACGTCGGTACGAAACTGAATATCTCCTATGAAATTGGTTTTCTGTGGAAAACTGATGGATCACTCTGTGCTCGTGACACAAAAACACACGAACGCACGAACGCACGCATGCACGCACCCACGCACCCACGCACCCACCCACGCATGCACCCACCCACGCACGCATGCACCCACGCACCCCCACGCACGCACCCACCCACGCACGCACCCACCCACCCACGCACCACGCACGCACGCACGCACGCACGCACCCACACACCCACCCACCCACGCACGCACGCACGCACCCACCCATGCACACACACACACACACACACACACACACACACACACACACACACACACACACACACACACACACACACACACACACACACACACACACACACACACACACACACACTATTATAACAAAGCATTAACACACACATACACAGAGGAGAGGGGGAGGGGGAGGAGAGAAGAAGGGGAAACGAGAGGAGAGAAGAGGAAAAGGGGAGAGGAGAGATAAATGTATTTCACCCCATGAATGAATGAATATGATTATCAGGACTGAGACCCTTTCAAGGACAAAGTGTGTGTGTGTGTGTGTGTGTGTGTGTGTGTGTGTGTGTGTGTGTGTGTGTGTGTGTGTGTGTGTGTGTGTGTGTGTGTGTGTGTGTGTGTGTGTGTGTGTGTGTGTGTGTGTGTGTGTGTGAATATATTCATGTGTGTATAGTGCAGGTGACATCAACAGGAAGTGGCACTCTGTAATTATATCACTCTGTCTTCCTGTGGTGAGGACTGCATCTAGCTAATGCCTCCAGAATCACCAACGAGACAAGGAGAAAATAGCCATTCAAATGGAAAATCACCAGTGCAGCGCACTGCTCCCCTGCTTGGAGGTTGCCATCTTACGACAAGGGTGTGTGTGCGACAGAGAGAGTGTGCTTGATGGAATGTGGAGGTGCGGTTTAGAGCGAGGAGATGGCGTGGTGTGTGTGTGTGTGTGTGTGTGTGTGTGTGTGTGTGTGTGTGTGTGTGTGTGTGTGTGTGTGTGTGTGTGTGTGTGTGTGTGTGTGTGTGTGTGTGTGTGTGTGTGTGTGTGTGTGTGTGTGTGTGTGTGTGTGTGTGTGTGGTGATAAATCAGTTGGTAGGTAAAGGGATTTTAATGCAGCGCTCGCTAGTCCCAGCCTCCATTCTCTGTCAGAACTCAGTAAAAGATGAGAGGCCCCCAGGGAATAACACTGGCCTGGAGCAGAGCAGGGGGGCACTGCTGCAAAACACACACCCCACACACACACACACACGCAAACACACACACACCAGGGACTGCACAGCCACTGACATCACCTGTGAATGAGTGAAGCCATGAAAAAATTAATGAATGAAACTTATCCAATAAGGGTCCATTCAGTATGTTGATGACCCCCCTCACCCGCCAAAAAAAAAAACCTAAATAAATGTGTTTCTCAAATTAGTTTAAAATGTGTTTATTAATGATTCACGACTGCCGATATAGCATTCATATTATGTGGAAATATTTAGAAAAACAAATAGAAGTTTGAGTATAATACATTTCTGTGCATATACTGTAAAGACACAGTCTGGGGGTGCAGTGGTATGGATGATATGTGTTTCATGTCTCCAGGAACTCCTGTGATTGTTTCAGTCTAGGGGCAGGATATGAAAACAGTGTGGAATTTGCCAACATCAATACATCTCCTGTCTGATAGAAAAATGTGTTCTGAATCGCAGATACACTCTGGTCCTTGCATACCTTTTGAAGGGCAAGAAATAACTAAACATATGGACAGATAGAGAGAGAGACAGTGGAAGGAGAGAGAGAGGAAGGTTAAGATAGAGGAGGGAGAAAAGAGAGAGGGAGAGAAAAGAGAGAGGGAGAAGATAGAGGGAGATAGACGAGGGAGAATATAGAGGAGGGAGAAGATAGAGGAGGGAGAAAAGAGAGAGGGAGAAGATAGAGGAGGGAGAAGAAAGAGGAGGGAGAAAAGAGAGAGGGAGAAGATAGAGGGAGAAAAGAGAGAGGGAGAAGATAGAGGAGGGAGAAGATAGGAGGGAGAAGATAGAGGAGGGAGAAAAGAGAGAGGGAGAAGATAGAGGAGGGAGAAGATAGAGGAGGGAGGAGAGAGAGGGGAGAAGATAGAGGAGGGAGAAAAGAGAGAGGGAGAAGATAGAGGAGGGAGAAGAGAGTGAAGAGGCGGCTACGGCATGCTGACCTAGGCACAGTTCCTCTGTCCAGTGTCCGTGTTACTTTTGCCCATCAAAATCTTTTCTTTTTACTGGTCAGTCTGAGATATGGCTTTTTCTTTGCAACTCTGCTTAGAAGGCCAGCATCCCAGAGTCGCCTCTTCACTGTTGACGTTGAGGCTGGTGTTAAGGGGATTATCTAATGAAGCTGCCAGTTGAGGACTTGTCTGTTTCTCAAACTAGACACTCTAATGCACTTGTCCTCTTGCTCAGTTGTGCACAGGGGCCTCCCGCTCCTCTTTCTATTCTGGTTAGAGACAGTTTGCGCTGTTCTGTGAAGGGAGTAGTACACAGCGCTGTATGAGATCTTCAGTTTCTTGGAAATTTCTCGCATTGAATAGCCTTCATTTCTCAGAACAAGAATAGACTGACGAGTTTCAGAAGGAAGTTATTTGTTTCTAGCCATTTTGAGCCTGTAATCAAACCCACAAATGCTGATGCTCCAGATACTTAACAAGTCTAAAGAAGGTCAGTTGTAATTGCTTCTTTAATCAGGACAACAGTTTTCAGATGTGGTAACAAAATTGTGAAAGGGTTTTCTAATGATGAATTAGCCTTTTAATTAAAATTATAAACTTGGATTAGCTGACACAACATGCCATTGGAACACAGGAGTGATTGTTTCTGATAATGGGCCTCTGTACGCCTATGTAGATATTCCATGAAAAATCTGCAGTTTCCAGCTACAATAGTCATTTGCAACATTAACAATGTCTAAACTGTATTTCTGATCAATTTGATGTTATTTTAATTGACAAAACGTGTGCTTTTCTGTCAAAAACAAGGACATTTCTAAGTGACCCCAAACTTTTGAACGGTAGTGTGTGTGTATGTGTACTGTGTGTGTGTGTGTGTCGCACACACATACTGTACCTTGTGTCTGGCAGGTTAATACCACCAGACGTGTGTGGTTCAGTGATCTTCAAGACAGAGGAGTTCAGACTCGCATGCAGCGGAACCTTCGCTGCGTTCGTCTCCATGGCAACTGGAAAATCATTTTCCTGTGGAGGCGAAGATTCCGAGATGCTGAAATGGACAAAGTATATTGTCATCATTTTTCAGGCCTCTGCATAACAGGGTTAGGCTTTTCCAGCTCACTCTGTCTCTAGCGTACCGCTACCGGCTGTGTGTGTGTGTGTGGGGGGGGGTCATTTAAACATTTCCCGGCTGCCCAACCAAAATATATACGGTATTCAGTATTTCTCAATCGTCTCTGTTCTGTACTGACTTTCAGAAGAAATGCTCTTTTGCAATCAGTTTTTGTCTGTAGTTGGAAAACATGTATTGGCCAAAACAATAGTTAATCTTTCACCATTACCCACCACGAACCGCATTATAATGGAGCTAAACAGACATCAGTTTAATAAAAACCCTACATGCCACATTCCTCCACGTGTTTCAATCACATTTGCAGGAGTTATCAAAACTTTCACAGCCCTACGTACGCCACAGGAAATTCATTCCAACATCTGGAGGAATGGGGCCAGCTAATTGGTCATTCACTGTGTATTAGACATCTATTCAGTATTTCATCTAGGGGAGGAGAAATGGGGCCAGCTGATTGGTCATTCACTGTTCTGTACTGACTTTCAGAAGAAATGCATTAGACATCTAGGAGGAGGAGGAATGGGGCCAGCTGATTGGTCATTTACTGTGTATTAGACATCTAGGGGGAGGAGGAATGGGGCCAGCTGATTAGTCATTTACTGTGTATTAGCCATCTAGGGGGAGGAGGAATGGGGCCAGTTGATTGGTCATTTACTCTGTAGTCGACATCAGTAGGAAGAGGAGGAGCTTAGTTTGAGCTACTCCATGAAGTGACGTTTCGGGCAAGCTCAGTGCTGCCCCGTCTCATTGAGTAACTAAAGTTGAAGGCCAACTGGGGTACTGCAGGCTTCCATTAGCATCTAAATTGTCCTTATAATGTTTTTTGTGTTTGATTTTCAAATAATCGGTTCAAGGACATATATCTGCTGTATTAGAAGGACATATATCTGCTGTATTAGAAGGACATATATCTGCTGTATTAGAAGGACATATATCTGCTGTATTAGAAGGACATATATCTGCTGTATTAGAAGGACATATATCTGCTGTATTAGAAGGACATATATCTGCTGTATTAGAAGGACATATATCTGCTGTATTAGAAGGACATATATCTGCTGTATTAAAAGGACATATACCTGCTGTATTAGAAGGACATATATCTGCTGTATTAGAAGGACATATACCTGCTGTATTAGAAGGACATATATCTGCTGTATTAGAAGGACATATATCTGCTGTATTAGAAGGACATATATCTGCTGTATTAGAAGGACATATATCTGCTGTATTAGAAGGACATATATCTGCTGTATTAGAAGGACATATACCTGCTGTATTAGAAGTAATTCCTGGAAATGTTTTTCCCATTCAATATAATGTGGGATCCTGTTTTCTGCTAAAAAATGCCTGCAGTACCGCTGGTCGGCCTTGGACCTCTGGGGCTTCAATGAGCGGGGGCTGTCATTCTCTCCTGATTCATCCGTTCCCCTCGATACTCCTTTCCTGACTCAGCCAATCAGAGGAATAGGAGGAAGTTGCCCCCAGACACTGATCGAAGGTCAGCTTTGTGTTTCGCTCTAATTACTATGGTAAGGATTGGGTTGAAGCAAAGCTGATTCTAGATCTGTGCCCAGAGGCAACATATCCTAAGTATAAAATATCAGACGTGAAAGGTTTAGGACTAAATCAAAAGCTTCAGGAAGATGTATAGTATGGTGCAGTATATGTTGATATCAATTCATCCATATTAGCTGCCGGACAGAGAGGTTGGTACAAGGTAAATACAGACTGCCCCAATGTGGACAGAGAAAGAGACAAACGGATCAACTATGCTGAGTTTACTTCTTCTGAACTCTCCTATCTGACCCCTCATGGTGGCTATCTATTATACAAACCCTGATTTAAAAAAAAAAACACAAATAGAGTAATTTCCTCATGTTGAGATTCATTGATTGGTCTTTGCCCTGACCTGCATGAGTGAAACTAGCTGGTATAATTGGGCCCTGTAGTATCTAATGCCTGTCAGGTAGGAGAGGAAACCTATCCAAACTTTCTGCACTCTGGCCTCACACAATTCATATGAACTTCTAATTTCCTAGTAATTCCAAACCCTGAGGTCACAGTAGTTTAAAAGCCTAAATGAAGAAGCCAGTTTCTGCCAATGAATGGGAACGTGGAGGAATCCAAGTTATTGTGCTATAGTCCTTATACATTCTCTAACTGCAAGCCCAGGGCCCTGCACCAATTAGGAAACCCATAGCACACACACACACACACACACACACACACACACACACACACACACACACACACACACACACACACACACACACACACACACACACACACACACACACACACACACACACACACACACACACACACACACACACACACACACACACACACACACACACACACACACACACACACACACACACACAATCTTCCCCCACACAAAGTAGGTAAAGTACAGGCATTACCCAGACTAAAATAGACCTTTTACTTTTGAAAACTATTAATCAGGAAAATCAATGTTCTTACGTCAAAGAAGGAGATGAGGAGGAGGATGGAAGAAGGGGGATGGGGGATGGAGGAAGGGGGATGGGGGGGGGATGGAGGATGGGTTAGAATGCCTCATCTAAAAGGGATTCTAGTTAGGGAGAGTCTCCACCGTCATTTATTTCATTAAAACCCCTATGTGAGAAAGGGCACAGGGGCAATTTGTTCCTTAAATTTCTTCATCTGGATGTACAAATTGTTTTGCATAGTGGGAATCTGCAGAGAGAGAGAGACAGACAGACAGTGACAGAGAAAAATAATGAGAGAGATGGAGAATGAGAGAATGAGAGAAAGAGTGAGAGAAAGAGAAAGAGAAAGAGAAAGAGAAAGAGAAAGAGAAAGAGAAAGAGAAAGAGAAAGAGAAAGAGAAAGAGAAAGAGAAAGAGAAAGAGAAAGAGAAAGAGAGAAAGAGAAAGAGAGAGACAGTGACAGAAAGAATGAGAAAGAGAGAGAGAGAACGAGAGAGAGAAAGAGAAAGAGAAAGAGAAAGAGAAAGAGAAAGAGAGAAAGAGAGAAAGAGAGAGACAGTGACAGAAAGAATGAGAAAGAAAAGAGAGAGAGAGAGACAGTGACAGAAAGAATGAGAAAGAGAGAGAGAGACGAGAGAGAGGGAGAGAGAGAGAGAGAGAGAGAGAGAGAGAGAGAGAGAGAGAGAGAGAGAGAGAGAGAGAGAGAGAGGGAGAAAGAACCACAGAAAGATAAAATACATCTAGTACTGTATGTAATACCATACATGCTTTAGAAAATCAGTATCAGTGAATGAGAAAGATCCGGAGAGTGACCGAATACCTCCAACAAAACCTTTTGTAGCTGTACTCAAACTAGGCAAATGAATACATGTAATACACATTCTGTTTCTAAGAGATGTGATTGGACTCAGATTGGGACATATTGTTATATGTGTCCTTTGTTGCTCAGTTGGTAGGGCATTTGTAATGCCAGGGTAGTGAGTTCCCTCGTAAAATGTGTGCATGAATGGATGTAAGTGGCTTTGGATAAAAGCTTCTGACCATTTATCGAGAGGAGCAGTTGTGGAAAAGCACCAACATATCATACTTGAGTAAAGTAAAGATATCTTCATGGAACATTTTTAAATAATGTTAAAAAAAATAATTCACCTTTATTAAACCAGGTAGGCTAGTTGAGAACCCCGAAGTTCTCATTTACAACTGCGACCTGGCCAAGATAAAGCAAAGCAGTGCGACACGAACAACAACACATGGAATAAACATGCATACAGTCAATAACACAATAGAAAAAAAGTGCATCTACAGTGAGTGCAAATGAGGTAAGATAAGGGAGGTAAGGCAATACATAGGCCATAGTGGTGAAATAATTACCATTTAGCAATTAAACACTGGAGTGATAGATGTGCAGAAGTTGAATGTGCAAGTAGAGATACTGGGGTGCAAAGGAGCAAAAATAAATAACAGTATGGGAAATCAAATCAAATCAAATCAAATTTTATTTGTCACATACACATGGTTAGCAGATGTTAATGCGAGTGTAGCGAAATGCTTGTGCTTCTAGTTCCGACAATGCAGTAATAACCAACGAGTAATCTAACTAACAATTCCAAAACTACTGTCTTATACACAGTGTAAGGGGATAAGGAACATGTACATAAGGATATATGAATGAGTGATGGTACAGAGCAGCATACAGTAGATGGTATCGAGTACAGTATATACCCAGGGACACAGTCCAACACTCAACATATTTGTGTTTATTGACATATGAGATGAGTGTGTAGACAAAGTAAACAAAGTGGCATAGTTCAAGTGGCTAGTGATACATGTGTTACATAAGGATGCAGTCGATGATGTAAAGAGTACAGTATATACATATGCATATGAGATGAATAATGTAGGGTAAGTAACATTATATAAGGTAACATTGTTTAAAGTGGCTAGTGATATATTTACATCATTTCCCATCAATTCCCATTATTAAAATGGCTGGAGTTGGGTCAGTGTCAATGACAGTGTGTTGGCAGCAGCCACTCAGTGTTAGTGGTGGCTGTTTAACAGTCTGATGGCCTTGAGATAGAAGCTGTTTTTCAGTCTCTCGGTCCCAGCTTTGATGCACCTGTACTGACCTCGCCTTCTGGATGATAGCGGGGTGAACAGGCAGTGGTTCGGGTGGTTGATGTCCTTGATGATCTTTATGGCCTTCCTGTAACAACGGGTGGTGTAGGTGTCCTGGAGGGCAGGTAGTTTGCCCCCGGTGATGCGTTGTGCAGTCCTCACTACCCTCTGGAGAGCCTTACGGTTGAGGGCGGAGCAGTTGCTGTACCAGGCGGTGATACAGCCCGCCAGGATGCTCTCGATTGTGCATCTGTAGAAGTTTGTGAGTGCTTTTGGTGACAAGCCAAATTTCTTCAGCCTCCTGAGGTTGAACAGGCGCTGCTGCGCCTTCTTCACGATGCTGTCAGTGTGAGTGGACCAATTCAGTTTGTCTGTGATGTGTATGCCGAGGAACTTAAAACTAGCTACCCTCTCCACTACTGTTCCATCGATGTGGATAGGGGGTGTTCCCTCTGCTGTTTCCTGAAGTCCACAATCATCTCCTTAGTTTTGTTGACGTTGAGTGTGAGGTTATTTTCCTGACACCACACTCCGAGGGCCCTCACCTCCTCCCTGTAGGCCGTCTCGTCGTTGTTGGTAATCAAGCCTACCACTGTTGTGTCGTCTGCAAACTTGATGATTGAGTTGGAGGCGTGCGTGGCCACGCAGTCGTGGGTGAACAGGGAGTACAGGAGAGGGCTCAGAACGCACCCTTGTGGGGCCCCAGTGTTGAGGATCAGCGGGGAGGAGATTTTGTTGCCTACCCTCACCACCTGGGGGCGGCCCGTCAGGAAGTCCAGTACCCAGTTGCACAGGGCGGGGTCGAGACCCAGGGTCCCGAGCTTGATGACGAGCTTGGAAGGTACTATGGTGTTGAATGCCGAGCTGTAGTCGATGAACAGCATTCTCACATAGGTATTCCTCTTGTCAGGTGGGTTAGGGCAGTGTGCAGTGTGGTTGAGATTGCATCGTCTGTGGACCTATTTGGGCGGTAAGCAAATTGAAGTGGGTCTAGGGTGTCAGGTAGGGTGGAGGTGATATGGTCCTTGACTAGTCTCTCAAAGCACTTCATGATGACGGAAGTGAGTGAAACGGGGCGGTAGTCGTTTAGCTCAGTTACCTTAGCTTTCTTGGGAACAGGAACAATGGTGGCCCTCTTGAAGCATGTGGGAACAGCAGACTGGTATAGGGATTGATTGAATATGTCCGTAAACACACCGGCCAGCTGGTCTGCGCATGCTCTGAGGGCGCGGCTGGGGATGCCGTCTGGGCCTGCAGCCTTGCGAGGGTTAACACGTTTAAATGTCTTACTCACCTCGGCTGCAGTGAAGGAGAGACCGCATGTTTCCATTGCAGGCCGTGTCAGTGGCACTGTATTGTCCTCAAACCGGGTAAAGAGTTATTTAGTCTTGAGATTCTACTTTGTCTCTATACTGACGCTTAGCTTGTTTAATAGCCTTACGGAGGGAATAGCTGCACTGTTTGTATTCAGTCATGTTGCCAGACACCTTGCCCTGATTAAAAGCAGTGGTTCGCGCTTTCAGTTTCACGCGAATGCTGCCATCAATCCACGGTTTCTGGTTAGGAAATATTTTAATCGTTGCTATGGGAACGACATCTTCAACACACGTTCTAATGAACTCGCACACCGAATCAGCGTATTCGTCAATATTCCCATCTGACGCAATGCGAAACATGTCCCAGTCCACGTGATGGAAGCAGTCTTGGAGTGTAGAGTCAGCTTGGTCGGACCAGCGTTGGACAGACCTCAGCGTGGGAGCTTCTTGTTTTAGTTTCTGTCTGTAGGCAGGGATCAACAAAATGGAGTCGTGGTCAGCTTTTCCGAAAGGAGGGCGGGGCAGGGCCTTATATGCGTCGCGGAAGTTAGAGTAACAGCAGACACTAGGCCCTCCATGGAATGAGTTTGACTCCCCTGGCTTACAGGGTAAGGAAACCAAAATGCCATTTAGTAATTTGGGTGAACTATTCCTTTACGACAATGACACATCTATTTGGAATTAATGTTCATCATATTTCCATCCTATAATCTCTATTCCCCCTCTCTCTAGGAGTTGATGTACATTAATATAATGTTCATCATATTTCCATCCTATAATCTCTATTCCCCCTCTCTCTAGGAGTTGATGTACATTAATATAATGTTCATCATATTTCCATCCTATAATCTCTATTCCCCCTCTCTCTGGGAGTTGCTGTACATTAATATAATGTTCATCATATTTCCATCCTATAATCTCTATTCCTCCTCTCTCTGGGAGTTGATGTACAATGTACAATGTGTAATGCATGTACAATGTGTAATGCATGAACTTTTGACTACCAATATTTTCTGTCTTTAGATTCATTACTGTAATGTCCTTGATGTAGGCTGGCTATGACAAGAACTCCCTTTTTTATCTATATGATATGTCACACATGATTTCTGTAGTAGGTCTATACATAATCATTTACCATTAAATCCACTTCCAAGGACCTTCAGTTCACAGTGGGATGGTTCTTAACCAAATGTGGAAAAAGTCAAGGTGTCAGAATACTTTCAGAAAGCACTGTAAGTGTAATTACATAGTCATATTAGAATAGATTCCATACTGTTAATGAATTCCAGTTTTTTACTTGGTTTGAAGCACAGGCACCCATCTATTATTGGTTGTGTTCTCCTACTCAAACATTGCATGCATCAACCAATGGTTGCTTGCCACATCACCGACTCAGGCTATAACATATGATGTGGTTAGCTGATACGGAAAATACCTATCCAGGCATTGTAAGACCTGGAAGGTATCAGCAACGTCTGATCAGTGGAACATGACCATTGTCATTGGAATCTCTCAAATCAGGTTAGCCATTTCCTGTTAGGACAGAAGTCTTCGATGAGGACAACAGACAATCCTTATTTCAATGATTTACAATAAAGATGACATGATTTTCAAATATTTAAAAAAGTATCTGAGTATTTATTCTGAGTAGATGATTATATTAACACGTGATAATGTCTGATGATCACATATAGCCTATGACAGAGGTAGGGCTTAGGCTGGTGGTTTTCTGATATGCAGGTAGGACATACAAAAATGCTTTATAACAGTGTTTCTAAACCCAGAGGCGACAACATTGCAAGACTTCTGGGAACGCTTGCGAAACAGACCAAACAGACCTGGGCCCAGTGTCCCACAAACATCTTAAGGCTAAGGTCATCGTTAGAACCAGAACCTATGGTTATAATTATGAACTTAGCCTTAAGATGCTTTTGGGAACCTAGTCCCAGGCCAGGGTTTGGGGTTTGAGAAGTCAATGAGAGAAATGAAAAATTCTTCCTTGGATGTTCATTTTCTCAAAATCCAAAGCCACAGCAGTATACATACATACAGTACTAGTCAAACGTTTGGACACACCTACTCATTCAAGGGTTTTTCTTTTTTTTAACAATTTTTCTACATTGTAGATTAATAGCTGACACATCAAAACTTTGAAATAACACATATGGAATCATGTAGTAACCAAAAAATTAAAATTAAAACATATTTTATATTTTTATATTTATATTTTAGATTCTTCAAAGTAGCCATCCTTTGCCATAATGACAGCTTTGCACACTCTTGGTATTCCCTTAACCAGCTTCAATTAGAATGATTTTCCAACAGTCTTGATGGAGTTCCCACATATGCTGAGCGCTTTTCTTTCACGCTGCGGTCCAACTCATCCCAAACCATCTCAATTGTGTTGAGGTCGGGTGATTGTGGAGGCCAGGTCATCTGATGCAAAGCTCCATCACTCTCCTTCTTGGTCAAATAGCCCTTACACAGCCTGGAGGTGTGTTGGGTCATTGTCCAGTTGAAAAACAAATGATAGTCCAACTAAGTGCAAACCAGATGGGATGGTGTTTCGTTACAGAATGCTATGGTAGCCATGCAGGTCAAGTGTGCATTGAATTCTAAATAAAAATAATAGACAGTGTCACCAGGGAAGCACATCCACACCATCACACCTCCTCCTCCATGCTTCATGGTGGGAACCACACATGAGGAGATAATCTGTTCACCAACTCTGTGTCTCACAAAGACACAGCGGCTGGAACCAAAAAGCTCACATTTGGACTCATCAGACAAAAGGACAGATTTCCACCGGTCTATTGTCCATTGCTCATGTTTCTTGGCCCAAGCAAGTCTCTTCTTCTTATTGGTGTCTTTTGACCCTGAAGGCCTGTAGAAGCAGTCTCCTTTGAACAGGTGCTGTTGAGATGTGTCTGTTACTTGAACTCTGTGGAGCATTTATTTGGGCTGCAATCTGAGGTGCTGTTAACTCAACCATCTCGAATAGTACCCCTGGCTTGGCTATGATGTGTAGGGCTCACATTAAATAGTGCCATAATAACAACCAATCTTTCTTTAGCTTTATCACTGTGCTATTCCTTATTGAAATGCCCTGAGGTATAGTAAGAACTCACTTTTTAAATAAATATCCTATTAAGCATATAGTAGTGAATTCAGATGGTAACCCCGAACCAGGTCCAGCAACTGTCAAGCGAACACCTTAACCGTTAAGCCAAGCGTTCGCTAGGGTGTCCCCATGGTTCTCTATATCAAGTCCCTCACATGTTCATGGCCTCACACCCGCCATCCCACTTCTAACACCAATGTAGCGAATTCGGGAGTGTAGACCAGGACTCGAACCGGAGGTCGCTACATTTTCCGTAAATAAGCAATTCACAATATAGTTCTACCAAGAAGCAGGAGTTTACCTGTGATTGAAGAGATGTTTTTTTCCCTAGTAATAAACCATAGCATCCTGTCTGTCTATGTATAATAATGTGAAATATAATGAGTTTCTATCTTCTAATTCATTAAAATCATCCGAGGACAGATATTTGAGGTATGCTCAGACACGCACATCTGCACTCATGCTCACAAACACAAGCTCAAACATACCGAATCAAAGAAGCAGCATAAAATCATGGTGGTCAGGCATTTTAATAATTAACATGAACATCAGCAAATACTGTAGAATCCCTCTCTGTGTATTGATCTCGTGAGAAAACACTGTCAAGCCAAGAAACACAGAATGTTCTCTTTGTGTCAAACCAATTTCATCAACTCCATCAAATGTGAATAAGTTGTGATAAGTTCTAAGTAGAGTTTGTGTGAGCTACTGTATACCAAACAGGCCCTTAAAATAAGCTATACAGTCTGTGTGTGTCTGTGTAGGAACCAGACAGAAACAAACCCGTCTCTCCACAAGGTCCCATCTCGCCTACAGTCCTGATTGATCGCCTCCCCAATCAGCTATTAAGCTCCAGTGATCATCCAGAGGAGGGGATCTCTGCTCTCCATCAGCCCAGGACAGGTCTCACTGGGCTGGGCGAAGTTTGGCCCAGGGCTCATTGGAGGAGGTTAACTCCAGCATAAATAAGCATCTTTGGAGTCATTACAAGGATTAGACAGTGATTTGCCTTCAAGGCACCAAGAGGCTGCCAGGGGTTTCCTATAGTTTACAGCCTCACTTATAGATTATAGAGAGAGGACCACCAAGAGTATTTCTGTGTGTGTGTGTGTGTGTGTGTGTGTGTGTGTGTGTGTGTGTGTGTGTGTGTGTGTGTGTGTGTGTGTGTGTGTGTGTGTGTGTGTGTGTGTGTGTGTGTGTGTGTGTGTGTGTGTGTGTGTGTGTGTGTGTGTGTGTGTGTGTGTGTGTGTGCGTGTGTGTGTGCGTGTGTGTGAGAGAGAGAGAGAGAGAGAGAGCGAGAGAGACAGAGGAAGTGTGATTTTCCCCAATCCGAGCCCCTGGCTGGCCCCTTGATCTTTTGCATGTTTTGGTTGAAAAGGGACTGGGGGAGTTTGAATGAGAGATGGAGAGCGAGGGCGTTGGGAGGGAAGTGTGCATGTTGATTACTAGAACATTCCTTCTTTTCTCTCTTCACTTAAAAACAAAATAGACAGCCATGAGGTAGTATTTTGTGTTATTATGTTATTATTTGACCATCAATTCAATTGATTAAATTGTAACCATGTAGACACTGAATTTCGGCTGAACTACAAATGGATGCTAATTCCGTTAGTGTGATGAGCAACATCAGATATTCCTCCATTATTTAGTAGTCTGTCAGTTCAGTTTCTGGATTTTTCATCAGATCAAATGTTCCAATTTGAACAGAACAGAGCAAGGCCCATTTGTGGCAGAATCGACACATTCCTTCATCAAATACTGTTTCTCCACAGTCATTTCGAGCTGCGTGAACAAACAGGTCTGTCCAAAGTCTAACAGTAGGAATGGAGGGACCCCCGGAGCAGGACGGTCAGTGTGTGTGTGCTCACATACATTATACATGGACAGACAGGTCCACACAATCTAAGTCATCATCATCGTGTCTTTCCTGCTTCAATTGTCACCCAGAGTATCTCAAGTAAAGAAACCTTGCTCGGTGAAAGGGGCCCTCTGAGACCCTTTGTGCATGCATCTGCGTGCATACAGTATGTGTGTGTGTGTGTGTGTGTGTGTGTGTGTGTGTGTGTGTGTGTGTGTGTGTGTGTGTGTGTGTGTGTGTGTGTGTGTGTGTGTGTGTGTGTGTGTGTGTGTGTGTGTGTAAATGTCAATTTTATAAATCTGTACACCTCAGTGTATTGAAGTCTGTTTACAGTTACCCAATGTAGCAGGCGTAAAAGAAACAACTGAGCGGCATTTGTTTCTCTCTGGTCCAGACAAGACAAAAATAACTGTCGGGGGAGGCTCTGTTCTGCGCTGTTCAACCAATCCAGTAAATGTGGAGGTGCAGTTAAGATGGAGTGTTGCCTTATTAACAGAGATGGAAGAGGAAGTGAGACATTCCACTCCCTTATGTTTTTCTGTTTCAATTTAAGTCAATTAACTAAGTAGACACAGCTGCTATCACATTGGTGTCTTTGGGAGAGCCAACCCCTTAACTAGTTTAGTAGACAGGAACTGAAAACAAAAATTGTCAATGGTAAACGGCCTGAGTGAACTGTCACATGGTATATAACACTATAACACCCAAAGATGGTTATTCACTGTGACCTTGAGTGTCACCAAAGAAAACATGGGTTTTGTGTGTGATGTCATCAATGGAGGCTCCTAAGAGGTGGAAGGGGAAGACCATCGTCCTCAGTGAATTTCATAAAAAATATTATTTTTAAATAAAGCTATACTAAATATAATCACCAAACAATTGATTAAAACACTATTTTTGCAAAGAAGGTCTACAGTAGCCTCAACAGCACTCTGTAAGGTAGCACCATGGTGTAGCTGGAGGACAGCTAGCTTCCGTCCTCCACTGGGTACATTGACATCAATACAAAACCTAGGAGGCTCATGGTTCTCACCCCCTTCAATAGACTTACACAGTAGTTATGACAACTTCCGGAGGATGTTCTCCAGCATGAACTGGCATGTTGTCCACTCAATCAAAGGATCAGAGAATTAATCTAGTACAGAGAGCATAAGCTACAACTAGCTAGCACTGCAATGTATAAAATGTGGTGAGTAGTTGACTCAAAGAGAGAGAAAGACAATAGTTGAACAGGTTTAAACAAATTAATTTATTCCAAAATGAAGAAGAAGCAAGAGAGAGAGAGAGAGAGATTGTCATTTTTTTCAGTTTCACTTACTTGGCTAGCAAATGCAGCTAGCTGGTTTAGCGTACTGAAACGCCCTGCTCAAACAGAGGGATGCTATGTTAGCTAGCTGGCTATGACTTTCCAACACAACACTGGATCTCAAGGGAAGCTTTTGGTATTGCAAATGTATTGCCACCGGAGCCCGCCGGTGTAACTGCTTCCTGACTGTACATTGTAACGTGACTGCATGGCATTCAAACGAGGATGCGATGGAAACTAATGGAACTGTATCGACTGTGTTGACATCAAAATCCAGGCTGTAACGAAAATTAGTGGGACTATAACGACTGTGTTTACATCTAAATCTGGGGTGTGATCTACGTTTCTATTCAAGTGTTGATTGACATGGTGATGGACCAAGAGTATATGAGAAAAGTTGAAAAAACAGACGCTGTATGCTACATTGTAGCGTATCACAACATAGCGTACGCATTATGTGCCGTATAGCTCCATTTCACCAGGGGTAGTGCTTCTCTCGCAGATTAAAAACGCCATTTCACCAGGGGTAGTGCTTCTCTCGCAGATTAAAAACGCCATTTCACCAGGGGTAGTGCTTCTCTCGCAGATTAAAAATGTCATTGCACCAGGGGTAGCGCTTCTCTCGCAGATTAAAAACACCATTTCACCAGGGGCAGCGCTTCTCTCGCAGATTAAAAATGTCATTGCACCAGGGGCAGCGCTTCTCTCGCAGATTAAAAACACCATTTCACCAGGGGTAGTGCTTCTCTCGCAGATTAAAAACGCCATTTCACCAGGGGCAGCGCTTCTCTCGCAGATTAAAAACACCATTTCACCAGGGGTAGTGCTTCTCTCGCAGATTAAAAACACCATTTCACCAGGGGTAGCACTTCTCTCGCAGATTAAAAACACCATTTCACCAGGGGCAGCGCTTCTCTCGCAGATTAAAAACACCATTTCCCCAGGGGTAGCGCTTCTCTCTCAGATTAAAAACACCATTTCACCAGGGGCAGCGCTTCTCTCGCAGATTAAAAACGGCATTTCACCAGGGGTAGCGCTTCTCTCGCAGATTAAAAACACCATTTCACCAGGGGCAGCGCTTCTCTCGCAGATTAAAAATGTCATTGCACCAGGGGCAGCGCTTCTCTCGCAGATTAAAAACACCATTTCACCAGGGGTAGTGCTTCTCTCGCAGATTAAAAACGCCATTTCACCAGGGGCAGCGCTTCTCTCGCAGATTAAAAACACCATTTCACCAGGGGTAGTGCTTCTCTCGCAGATTAAAAACACCATTTCACCAGGGGTAGCACTTCTCTCGCAGATTAAAAACACCATTTCACCAGGGGCAGCGCTTCTCTCGCAGATTAAAAACACCATTTCACCAGGGGTAGCACTTCTCTCGCAGATTTAAAAACACCATTTCACCAGGGGCAGCGCTTCTCTCGCAGATTAAAAATGTCATTGCACCAGGGGTAGCGCTTCTCTCGCAGATTAAAAACACCATTTCACCAGGGGCAGCGCTTCTCTCGCAGATTAAAAACACCATTTCACCAGGGGCAGCGCTTCTCTCGCAGATTAAAAACACCATTTCCCCAGGGGTAGCGCTTCTCTCTCAGATTAAAAACACCATTTCACCAGGGGCAGCGCTTCTCTCGCAGATTAAAAACGCCATTTCACCAGGGGTAGCGCTTCTCTCGCAGATTAAAAACGCCATTTCACCAGGGGTAGCGCTTCTCTCGCAGATTAAAAATGCCATTTCCCCAGGGGTAGCGCTTCTCTCTCAGATTAAAAATGCCATTTCACCAGGGGTAGCGCTTCTCTCGCAGATTAAAAACGCCATTTCACCAGGGGTAGCGCTTCTCTCGCAGATTAAAAATGCCATTTCACCAGGGGTAGCGCTTCTCTCGCAGATTAAAAATGCCATTTCACCAGGGGTAGCGCTTCTCTCGCAGATTAAAAACAAGAAAGGGAAAGGGACAGGAAAAGGGGGATACACTGGTCAATTGTACAACTGAACGTATTCATTATTTGTGTCCAGCCAACATGACTCTCAGAAGACATCCGCTGTTTACTTCTGAAGAAAGCTGTAGCTCCGCCCTAAAAACCTGATTCAAATATGACACAAACCGTCAAATAGGAATGTAATGACACATTATATGAACGCTTTATAGTGTTTTATAAAACATTAGGTGGTGATAAATTGGGTGAAAAAAACTACTTCCCCACGTTACATATCTATTTTTTCCCCTTTATTTAACTAGGCAAGTCAGTTAGAACTTCTTACAGCTGAGATCCCGTTAACGGAATCGATATGGCAACAGCCAGTGAAAGTGCAGGGCGTCAAATTCAAACAACAGAAATCTCATAATTAAATTTGCTCAAATATACAAGTATTTTACACCATTTTAAAGATGAACTTGTTTTTAATCCCACCACAGTGTCCGATTTAAAAAATGCTTTACGACAAAAGCACACCATCTGATTATGTTAGGTCAGTACCTAGTCACAGAAAAACACAGCCATTTTTCCAGCCGAAGAGAGGAGTCACAAAAAGCAGAAATAAAGAAAAATGTAATCACAAACCTTTGATGATCTTCATCAGATGACACTCATAGGACTTCATGTTACACAATACATGTGTGTTTTGTTCGATAATGTTCATTTTTATATCTAAAATCTCAGTTTACATTGGCGCGTTACGTTCAGTAATGTTTTGCTTCCAAAATATCCAATGATTTTGCAGTGAGCCACATCAATTTACAGAAATACTCATAATAAACATTGATACAAGATACAAGTGTTATGCATGGAACTTTAGATACACTTCTTAATCGCAAACGCCTTCTCAGATTTAACAAAAGCTTTACCGAAAAAGCACATCATGCTGTAATCTCTGAGTACAGCGCTCAGAGACCAAAACAAGCCATACAGATATCCACCATGTTGTGGAGTCAACAGAAGTCATAAATAGCATTATAAATATTCACTTACCTTTGATGATCTTCATCAGAATGCACTCCCAGGAATCCCAGTTCCACAATAAATGTTTGTTTTCTTCGATAAAGTCCATAATTTAAGTCCAAATATCTCCTTTTTGTTTGCGTATTTAGTTCACAAATCCAAATTCACGACATGCAGACCAGGCGAAAAGTAAAACAAATCCCAATACAGTTCGTAGAAACATATCAAACGATGTATAGAATCAATCTTTAGGATGTTTTTCACATAAATCTTCAATAATGTTTCAACCGGAGAATTCCTTTGTCTGTAGAAATGCAATGGAAAACAGGTCGCTCTCACGGGTGCGTGTGCGTGATCAGCTCATGGCCTGCTGGCAGACCCCTTACTCAATCAGCTCTTATTCTCTCCTCCTTCACAGTCGAAGCCTGAAACAAGGTTCTAAACACTGTTGACATCTAGTGGAAGCCTTAGGAAGTGCAATTGGACCAAATGTACACTGTTGAAAAACTACAAACTTCAGATTTCCCACTTCCTGTTTGGATTATTTCTCAGGCTTTTGCCTGCCATATGAGTTATGTTATACTCACAGACATCATTCAAAGAAGTTTTCGAAATTTCAAAATGTTTTCTATCCAAATCTACTAATAATATGCATATCTTAGCTTCTGGGCCTGAGTAGCAGGCAGTTTACTCTGGGCACCTTATTCATCTAAGCTACTCAATACTGCCCCCCAGCCATATTAATTTTTAAGAACAAATTCTTATTTACATCGACGGCCTACCAGGGAACAGTCAGTTAACTGCCTTCTTCAGGGCCAGAATGCAGATTTTTACCTTGTCAGCTCAGGGATCCAGCAAACCTTCGGTTACTGTCCCAACGCTCTAACAACTAGGCTACCTGCCGCCCCCTCACTAGCACTCAGTAGATTTTGCTTCCCCCTCCTCCATTTTTAAAAGACCAGGTGGAGTGACTCTAGACGCAGTAGGAACAGAACACAAAAAGCTGTTCATTTGTCATGTCAGCAATGGTGTAAAATGTACCCAATTGTCATACCTGAGTAAAAGTAAAGATACCTTAATAGAAAATTACTCAAGCAAAAGTGAAAGTCTCACAGTAAAATACAACGTACTAAGCCTACAAGTATTTTGTTTTAAATATACTTAAGTATCAAAAGTAAAAGTATAACTCAAATAGCTGAATCCACTAATTTTAACCTGTTAATCCTACCCCCTACTTTTTCGAACATTCTGTTAAAAATCTCGCAACATTTCAGCGCCCTGCTACTCATGCCAGGAATATAGTATATGCATATGATTATTATGTGTGGATAGAAAACACTCAGACGTTTCTAAAACTGGTTAAATCACGGCTGCGACTATAAAGAACGTGCGTTTCATCGAAAAGCGCAGGAAAATCTGATCACTGAAAATGGAAATATATATCCATGCGTGACTTGAACCCATTGATAAAGGTGAACCACATTTAATGGGACTGAAGTTGCAATACCTACAGCTTCCACACGTTGTCTAGAGTCTTGTCATTTGCCTAGGCTTTGTTTCTTGGTCAAACAGACGCAAGGCAATGCATTTCTTCCGGTCTCCGACCGGATATTTTGGTTGAGAATTACCCGGACATTATTTCCAGACGGACAGCTAAAGAATATACTTCGCCTCGTGATCAATTTGATCGCTTATTAACGTTTAATAATACCTAAAGTTGCATTACAAAAGTATTTCGAAGTGTTTTGTGAAAGTTTATCGTCAACTTTTTTAATTTAAAAAAAATGACGTTACGTTATAAGATGCTATTTTTTTTTGTTTATCACACAGTCTTCATAGATCGATATCTAGGCTATATATGGACCGATTTAATCGAAAAAAAGACCCAATAGTGATTATGGGACATCTAGGAGTGCCAACAAAGAAGATGGTCAAAGGTAATGAATGTTTTATATTTTATTTGTGCGGTTTGTGTAGCGACGACTATGCTAATTATTTTGTTTACGTCCCCTGCGGGTCTTTTGGGGTGTTATATGCTATCAGATAATAGCTTCTCATGCTTTCGCCGAAAAGCATTTTAAAAATCTGACTCGTTGCCTGGATTCACAACGAGTGTAGCTTTAATTCAATACCCTGCATGTGTATTTTAATGAACGTTTGAGTTTTAACTAGTACTATTAGCATTTAGCGTAGCGCATTTGCATTTCCAGATGTCTAGATGGGACGCCTGCATGCCAGGTAGGAGCAAGAGGGGTGCCCACATACATTTGTATATATAGTGTAAGTGCGTGAATTGGACAATTTTCCTGTCCTGCTAAACATTCAAAATGTAATGAGTACTTTTGGGTGTCAGGGAAAATGTATGGCGTGAAAAGTACATTATTTTATTTTGGAATGTACAGATTCCACCAAAAACAACTTAAGTAGTATTATGTTTACTTAAGTACTTTACACCACTGGCCACAATCAACCGTTTGAGGCATGGTCGTCCCCTCCCTCACCTCCTCCTCCAATCTCTCACCCCCTCTCACCCCTCCTTCCCATCGGGGACCACCTGGGGCTTACTGAACACTACACCCAAGATCCTCTCTGTCAGAGACGGGTGGCTCCACTTCCTTAGGAACACCAGGAAGTTGATCAGATTGGCTGCCTGGGGGAGAGAGAGGCGGGATGAGGAAGCAGCTAGCCAATCATAACTCAGACCTGCACTTTATGACTGCTCTATGACCCTACCTGGGTAAGGCAGGTGGCCAGAGAGAGAGCTCGATGATGTTCAAGACGCACACCTCCCTCGGCCAGAGGACCACCGCCCATCCACAACCACAGGGAGAGGAGCAGGCTGTTGGATCGCTCTGTCAGCAGGTGGGGGCTGATGGTCAGCAAAGTTCAGCCTCTGTATTCAACTCAGGGCCATGCATTGCTGGGATAGTTATAGAGTGTTGTGGTAGAAGAGCTTCATCATAGACTAGCCCACCGTAGCACTATTGGGTTAGACTGTGAACCTCCAGGGCAGGAGCTGGAGCAGGGCATTGAGTTCAGGCTCCATGGGGGTGAACAGGCCTGAGCAGAAGTGTTAGAAACACTTGGAGAACTGGTTCCACACCAGCTGGTCCAGAGAAGATTACAGCTCAAATGCATCCAGCTGGTTGATCCTCAGGACAGGAGTCTAGGGGTCTGGAGCTGAACTTGAGCCTCCCTCTGTTGGGGGGCCTGGGCTCCTGGTCTGGTGGGGGCCTGGTGGGGGCCTGGTTTCCTCTGGTGGGGGACTGGGCTCCTCTGGTGGGGGCTCCTCTGGTGGGGGCTGGTTTCCTCTGGTGGGGGACTGGGATCCTCTGGTGGGGGACTGGGATCCTCTGGTGGGGGACTGGGATCCTCTGGTGGGGGACTGGGCTCCTCTGGTGGGGGACTGGGATCCTCTGGTGTTTTCCCCAGTGTATTTATCCCTGTGTTTCCTGTCTATCTATGCCAGTGTATTTATCCCATTTTCCTGTCGCTTTTATCCAATTTATCCCTGACTTACAGTCATCTGTGCATACATTTATCCCTGTGTTTCCTGTCTCTCTGTGCCAGGATATTTATCCCACTACCCTGGCGTATTTATCCCTGTGCCATGCTCTACCAGTGTATTTATCCCTGTGTTTCCTGTCTCTCCCTGAGCTGTGTTTCCTGTCTCTGAAGGACCACTGTCTCTCTGTGCCAGTGTATTTATCCCTGTGTTTCCTGTCTCTCTGTACCAGTGTATTTATCCCTGTGTTTCCTGTCTCTCTGTACCAGTGCATTTATCCCTGTGTTTCCTGTCTCTCTGTGCCAGTGTATTTATCCCTGTGTTTCCTGTCTCTCTGTACCAGTGTATTTATCCCTGTGTTTCCTGTCTCTCTGTACCAGTGTATTTATCCCTGTGTTTCCTGTCTCTCTGTACCAGTGTATTTATCCCTGTCTTTCCTGTTTCTCTGTACCAGTGTATTTATCCCTGTGTTTCCTGTCTCTCTGTACCAGTGCATTCATCCCTGTGTTTCCTGTCTCTCTGTGCCAGTGTATTTATCCCTATGTTTCCTGTCTCTCTGTACCAGTGCATTCATCCCTGTGTTTCCTGTCTCTCTGTACCAGTGTATTTATCCCTATGTTTCCTGTCTCTCTGTACCAGTGCATTCATCCCTGTGTTTCCTGTCTCTCTGTGCCAGTGTATTTATCCCTGTGTTTCCTGTCTCTCTGTACCAGTTCGTCTTGTATGTTCCAAGTCAACCAGCGGTTGTCCCGTTCTCCTGCCTTTGCTATTCTCTTTTTTATAGTCCTCCCAGTTTTGACTCTACCCATCTGCCTCCTGTGTCTGTATCTGGGTCTCGCCTTGTGCCTTGATATATCACCTTTCACATGTAAAACTCACCCTAAATGTGGCAATTGAGCATCATGATTCGAAAGCGCGGGGGTCTTAAGATGCACATGCACACACACACAATCTCTCACACACACTCCGGGTATTAGCTGAGATAGGGGTGTGCGGACAAATCACATCAACAGGGATTAGCCTAACGGCACAGTCTGGGCTACACCGTAACCATCCGCCAATGTGGAACTTCTTTACTCCCCGGGGCACTCTATATGGGATCGTACCACTGTGACGTCTGGATGATGCCTCACTGCTTGTGTCTGTGGTTGTCTGTGTGAGCCCACATTTGTATCGTTCTTAGTTTATCTCTCTCTATTCCCCCAAAATGAAATGGTTTATAAATGGAAGGCTGAAGAGAGAGAGAGAGAGAGAGAGACCATCCCTACAGAGATGTTTGTGCTGTGGTGAACAGGATTTGTTCAGTGGCTTTAAGAGATTTCAGCTCTGGAATGGAAATATGGCAGCTTCGACTGAAGGGGTCAGTCGAGACATTTACAATAGATCCAGTTGCATTGTAATAAGCAGCAATGTGGTGCTTAGAGTTTATTTTGGTACAGAAAAACAACCTGCAACGATGATGTTTCAACAGACTTCAGATGACACAGTTAGAAAATGAATTAAAAAAGGAAACATTTGCAATGAAATAAGTAGGTGAACATAAAATATTCCACGTATAATAACATTTCAACATACTATTTCTAGTTTGTTATGTCACACTATTTGGGCGACTTAGCTAAGCAGTCCTTGGTATAGGCGTAATAGCCTCACATCTGTGTCTGTGTGCATGCACGTGTCTCCATCTGTGTGTGTGTGTGCATGCACGTGTCTCCATCTGTGTGTGTGTCTGTCTGTGTATGTGTGTGTGTGTGTGTGTCTGTGTGCATGCACGTGTCTCCATCTGTGTGTGTGTGTGTGCGTGTCTGTGTGCATGCACGTGTCTCCATCTCTGTGTGTCTGTCTGTCTGTCTGTGTACGTGTGTGTGTGTCTGGGTGCTTCAAAGTGTCTCTGTTTGTGTGTGTGTGTTTCAGGCATAGTTCTAGATAACGTCGAACAGTCGCACAGTGCCGTACAGCCGCACAGTGCCATACAGTCGCAGAGTTACATACAGTCGCACAGTTCCATACAGTCGCACAGTGCCATACAGTCGCACAGTGCCATACAGCCGCACAGTGCCGTACAGTACCATACAGTCGCACAGTGCCATACAGCCGAACAGTGCCATACAGCCGCACAGTTCCATACAGTACCCTACAGTCGCACAGTGCCATACAGTCGCACAGTGCTGTATAGCCGCACAGTGCCATACAGTCGCACAGTGCCATACAGTCGCACAGGTCCATACAGCCAAACAGTGCCGTACAGTCGCACAGTGCCATACAGTCGCACAGTGCCATACAGTCGCACAGGTCCATACAGCCACACAGTGCCATACAGTCGCACAGTGCCATACAGTCGCACAGTGCCATACAGTCGCACAGTGCTATACAGCCGCACAGTGCCATACAGCCGCACAGTGCCATACAGCTGCACAGTGCCTTACAGCCGCACAGTTCCATACAGTACCGTATAGTCGCACAGTGCCATACAGTCGCACAGTGCCATACAGTCGCACAGGTCCATACAGCCACACAGTGCCATACAGCCGCACAGTGCCATACAGTTGCACAGTGCCATACAGGACCGTACAGTCGCACAGTGCCATACAGTACCGTACAGTCGCACAGTGCCATACAGCTGCACAGAGCCATACATCCGCACAGTGCCATACAGCCGCACAGTTTGCACAGTGTCATACAGTGCCAAACAGGCCACAGTTCCATACAGTATCGCACAGTGCCAGTGCCATACAGCCGCACAGCCGCACAGTTCCATACAGCCGCACATTGCCAAACAGGCCACAGTTCCATACAGTACCGTACAGTCGCACAGTGCCATACAGCCGCACAGAGCCAAACAGGCGCACAGTTCCATACAGTACCGTACAGTCGCACAGTGCCATACAGTTGCACAGTGCCGTACAGTTGCACAGTGCCATCCAGTTGCACAGTGCCGTACAGTTGCACAGTGCCATAGAGTTGCACAGTGCCATACAGTTGCACAGTGCCATACAGTTGCACAGTGCCATACAGTTGTGCAGTGCCATACAGTCGCACAGTGCCATACAGTCGCACAGTGCCATACAGTTGCACAGTGCCATACAGTTGTGCAGTGCCATACAGTCGCACAGTGCCATACAGTTGCACAGTGCCATACAGTTGTGCAGTGCCATACAGTTGCACAGTGCCATACAGCACCATACAGTTGCACAGTGCCATACAGTTGCACAGTGCCATACAGCACCATACAGTCGCACAGTGCCATACAGCACCATACAGTTGCACAGTGCCGTACAGTCGCACAGTGCCATACAGTCGCACAGTGCCGTACAGCCGCACAGTGCCGTACATTACCATACAGTCGCACAGTGCCATACAGTTGCACAGTTCCGTACAGCCGCACAGTGCCATACAGTTGCACAGTGCCATACAGTTGCACAGTTCCATACAGCCGCACAGTGCCATACAGTTGCACAGTTCCGTACAGCCGCACAGTGCCATACAGTTGCACAGTGCCGTACAGTTGCACAGTTCCGTACAGCCGCACAGTGCCATACAGTTGCACAGTGCCGTACAGCCGCACAGTGCCGTACAGCCGCACAGTGCCATACATTACCATAAAGTCGCACAGTGCCATACAGCACCATACAGTTGCACAGTGCAGTACAGTCGCACAGTGCCATACAGGCGCACAGTGCCGTACAGCCGCACAGTGCCGTACATTACCATACAGTCGCACAGTGCCATACAGTTGCACAGTTCCATACAGCCGCACAGTGCCATACAGTTGCACAGTGCCATACAGTTGCACAGTGCCATACAGTTGCACAGTTCCGTACAGCCGCACAGTGCCATACAGTTGCACATTTCCGTACAGCCGCACAGTGCCATACAGTTGCACAGTGCCGTACAGTCGCACAGTGCCATACAGTCGCACAGTGCCATACAGTCGCGCAGTGCCATACAGTTGCACAGTGCCGTACAGTTGCACAGTGCCGTACATTACCATACAGTCGCACAGTGCCATACAGTCGCACAGTGCCATACAGTTGCACAGTGCCATACAGTTGCGCAGTGCCATACAGTTGCACAGTGCCATACAGTTGCACAGTGCCATACAGCACCATACAGTCGCACAGTGCCATACAGCACCATACAGTTGCACAGTGCCATACAGTCGCACAGTGCCATACAGTTGCACAGTGCCGTACAGCCGCACAGTGCCGTACATTACCATACAGTCGCACAGTGCCATACAGTTGCACAGTGCCATACAGCAGTGCCATACAGTTGCACAGTGCCGTACAGTTGCACAGTGCCATACAGTTGCATAGTTCCGTACAGCTGCACAGTGCCATACAGTTGCACAGTTCCGTACAGCCGCACAGTGCCATACAGTTGCACAGTGCCGTACAGTTGCACAGTGCCATACAGTTGCACAGTGCCGTTCAGTTGCACAGTGCCATACAGTTGCACAGTGCCGTACAGTTGCACAGTGCCATAGAGTTGCACAGTGCCATACAGTTGCACAGTGCCATACAGTTGCGCAGTGCCATACAGTCGCACAGTGTCATACAGTTGCACAGTGCCATTCAGTTGCGCAGTGCCATACAGTTGCACAGTGCCATACAGACGCACAGTGCCATACAGTTGCACAGTGCCATACAGTTGCGCAGTGCCATACAGTCGCACAGTGCCATACAGTTGCACAGTGCCATACAGTTGTGCAGTGCCATACAGTTGCACAGTGCCATACAGTTGCACAGTGCCATACAGCACCATACAGTCGCACAGTGCCATACAGCACCATACAGTTGCACAGTGCCGTACAGTCGCACAGTGCCATACAGTCGCACAGTGCCGTACAGCCGCACAGTGCCGTACATTACCATACAGTCGCACAGTGCCATACAGTTGCACAGTTCCATACAGCCGCACAGTGCCATACAGTTGCACAGTGCCGTACAGTTGCACAGTGCCATACAGTTGCACAGTTCCGTACAGCCGCACAGTGCCATACAGTTGCACAGTTCCGTACAGTCGCACAGTGCCATACAGTTGCACAGTGCCATACAGTTGCACAGTGCCATACAGTCGCACAGTGCCATACAGTTGCACAGTGCCATACAGTTGCACAGTGCCGTACATTACCATACAGTCGCACAGTGCCATACAGTTGCACAGTGCCGTACAGTCACACAGTGCCGCACAGTGCCACATTACCATACAGTTGCACAGTGCCATACAGTTGCACAGTTCCATACAGCCGCACAGTGCCATACAGTTGCACAGTGCCATACAGTTGCACAGTGCCATACAGTCGCACAGTGCCATACATTCGCACAGTGCCATACAGTCGCACAGTGCCGTACAGTTGCCCAGTGCCATACAGTTGCACAGTGCCATACAGTCGCACAGTGCCATACATTCGCACAGTGCCATACAGTCGCACAGTGCCGTACAGTTGCCCAGTGCCGTACAGTTGCGCAGTGCCATACAGTCGCACAGTGCCATACAGTTGCACAGTGCCATACAGTTGCGCAGTGCCATACAGTTGCACAGTGCCATACAGTTGCACAGTGCCATACAGCACCATACAGTCGCACAGTGCCATACAGCACCATACAGTTGCACAGTGCCGTACAGTCGCACAGTGCCATACAGTTGCACAGTGCCGTACAGTCGCACAGTGCCATACAGTTGCACAGTGCCATACAGTTGCACAGTGCCATACATTACCATACAGTCGCACAGTGCCATACAGTTGCACAGTGCCGTACAGTCACACAGTGCCATACAGTCGCACAGTGCCATACAGTTGCACAGTGCCGTACATTACCATACAGTCGCACAGTGCCATACAGTTGCACAGTGCCATACAGTTGCACAGTGCCATACAGTCGCACAGTGCCATACAATCGCACAGTGCCATACAGTCGCACAGTGCCATACAGTTGCCCAGTGCCGTACAGTTGCACAGTGCCATACAGTCGCACAGTGCCGTACAGTTGCACAGTGCCATACAGTTGCCCAGTGCCATACAGTTGCACAGGGCCATACAGTTGCACATTGCCATACAGTTGCACAGTGCCATACAGCACCATACAGTTGCACAGTGCCATACAGTCGCACAGTGCCATACAGTTGCACAGTGCCATACAGTCGCACAGTGCCATACAGACGCACAGTGCCATACAGTTGCACAGTGCCATACAGTTGCACAGTGCCATACAGTTGCGCAGTGCCATACAGTCGCACAGTGCCATACAGTTGCACAGTGCCATACAGTTGTGCAGTGCCATACAGTTGCACAGTGCCATACAGTTGCACAGTGCCATACAGCACCATACAGTCGCACAGTGCCATACAGCACCATACAGTTGTACAGTCACACAGTGCCATACAGTCGCACAGTGCCGTACAGCCGCACAGTGCCGTACATTACCATACAGTCACACAGTGCCATACAGTTGCACAGTTCCATACAGCCGCACAGTGCCATACAGTTGCACAGTGCCGTACAGTTGCACAGTGCCATACAGTTGCACAGTTCCGTACAGCCGCACAGTGCCATACAGTTGCACAGTTCCGTACAGCCGCACAGTGCCATACAGTTGCACAGTGCCGTACAGTCGCACAGTGCCATACAGTCGCGCAGTGCCATACAGTTGCACAGTGCCACACAGTCGCACAGTGCCATACAGTTGCACAGTGCCGTACATTACCATACAGTCGCACAGTGCCATACAGTTGCACAGTGCCATACAGTTGCACAGTGCCGTACAGTTGCCCAGTGCCATACAGTCGCACAGTGCCATACAGTTGCACAGTGCCATACAGTTGCACAGTGCCATACAGTCGCACAGTGCCATACAGTCGCACAGTGCCATACAGTTGCCCAGTGCCATACAGTCGCACAGTCCCATACAGTCGCACAGTGCCATACAGTTGCACAGTGCCGTACATTACCATACAGTCACACAGTGCCATACAGTTGCACAGTGCCATACAGTTGCACAGTGCCATACAGTCGCACAGTGCCATACAGTGCACAGTGCCATACATTACCATACAGTCACACAGTGCCATACAGTTGCACAGTGCCATACAGTTGCCCAGTGCCGTACAGTCGCACAGTGCCATACAGTCGCACAGTGCCATACAGTCGCACAATGCCATACAGTTGCACAGTGCCATACAGTTTCACAGTGCCATACAGTTTCACAGTGCCATACAGTTTCACAGTGCCATACAGTTGCGCAGTGCCATACAGTCGCGCAGTGCCATACAGTCGCACAATGCCATACAGTTGCACAGTGCCATACAGTTTCACAGTGCCATACAGTTTCACAGTGCCATACAGTCGCGCAGTGCCATACAGTTGCGCAGTGCCATACAGTCGCACAGTGCCATACAGTTGCACAGTGCCATACAGTTGCACAGTGCCATACAGTCGAACAGTGCCATACAGTCGCACAGTGCCATACAGTGGCACAGTGCCATACAGTTGCACAGTGCCATACAGTTGCGCAGTGCCATACAGTTGCGCAGTGCCATACAGTCGCACAGTGCCATACAGTCGCACAGTGCCATACAGTTGCACAGTGCCATACAGTCGAACAGTGCCATACAGTCGCACAGTGCCATACAGTTGCACAGTGCCATACAGTCGCACAGTGCCATACAGTTGCACAGTGCCATACAGTTGCACAGTGCCATACAGTCGCACAGTGCCATACAGTTGCACAGTGCCGTACAGTTGCACAGTGCCGTACAGTCGCACAGTGCCATACAGTTGCACAGTGCCATACAGTCACATAGTGCCATACAGTCTCACAGTGCCATACAGTTGCACAGTGCCATACAGTTGCACAGTGCCGTACAGTCGCACAGTGCCATACAGTTGCACAGTGCCATACAGTCACACAGTGCCATACAGTCTCACAGTGCCATACAGTCGCACAGTGCCATACAGTTGCACAGTGCCATACAGTTGCACAGTGCCATACAGTTGCACAGTGCCATACAGTCGCACAGTGCCGTACAGTCGTGTTTTTTCTTTACTGGTTTCCCTTTTCTTTTGGCAACAGGTCACAAGAAAAGAAAGTTCTCTGTCTCTGTATGTCTGTCTCTCAATTCTCTCTCTCCTTCCCTCCCTCACTCCCTCCCTCTCGACAGAATCTCTCTGGCCTGGTACTGTTATTACAGGTTATGAATGAATATGTTATTTGGGAACACAGTATTGACAGCCAGCTATCAATAGTAATGTAGCTATTGTCAGGGACCTGTCAATATGAATGTAATTCTGATGGAAGGGGATGAGAATGATCTTAGAGTCAGGCCACTGTAACGTCTTCTAGACAAACACACCACAGCAGGATTACTATCGACATCTACCCTCGGACTCTCAGCTCTATGCCAAATACATAACAGCCTGGCACTTTAGTCAATTCTCTCTGCCTATGAAAATGCAGCAGTGAAATGTACAGGGCTTTCACAGCCGAACTGGAAAACTATGACTCTTACATAATCGTCAAAAGTTACTGATCAATGGACTGTGTTTAGGCATATTGTAAACAAAGGAACATACACTCAAAGAGATATGAAAGAGCACACACACTGCTTATGTACAAGCATTGACCAGGAACTAGTGACTTCATAATTCTTCCATGGATCAACACAGAGAGAATGCCCTTTCCTGCAGTTAGTGCCAGAGGAAAAATAGAGAGAGAGAGTGAGAGAGAGACAGACAGAGAGAGAGAGAGAGACAGAGAGAGATAGAGAGAGAGAGAATGAGAGAGAGAGAGAGAGAGAGAGAGAGAGACAGAGAGAGAGGGAGAGAGTCTGAGAGACAGAGAGAGACAGAGACAGAGAGGGAGAGAGAGAGACAGTGAGACAGAGAGAGAGAGAGAGAGAGAGAGAGAGAGAGAGAGAGAGAGAGAGAGAGAGAGAGAGAGAGAGAGAGAGAGAGAGAGAGAGAGAGAGAGAGAGAGAGAGAGAGAGAGAGAGAGAGAGAGAGAGAGAGAGAGAGAGAGAGAGAGAGAGAGACAAAGAGACACAGAGAGAGACAGAGAGAGAGAGAGAGACAGAGAGAGAGAGACAGAGAGAGAGAGAGAGAGAGAGAGAGAGAGAGAGAGAGAGAGAGAGAGAGAGAGAGAGAGAGAGAGAGAGAGAGAGAGAGAGAGAGAGAGAGAGAGAGAGAGAGAGAGAGAGAGAGAGAGAGAGAGACAGAGAGACACAGAGAGAGTCTGAGCATATGGTTTATCTACTTACCGGTAGACATACTTCTCAAATCCATATGAAACAGGTCAAAAGCTAGTAGCCTACACATTTCATGGGGTAACTTACATGTAATGATTTTGAAATTCTATATTAATTAATGATTGATTCAAACAACAGCATTTTGGGGATATTTGGGAATTTCTTCATCTTCACTGTCAATAGAAAACATTCGAACATCCTGCCACAACAACAAAAACAACTCTAGCACAAATGGTTCATATGGGACAAATACCACTCCTACGCCAATACAAAATAATAGGATGAAAACAGGAGCGCTCCGTGGTATCCAAACTATAGGCCTAGTCTGCTGCTCAAATCACTTGTCCAAAGTGACGAATGAGTGACAGATAAGATGTCTTCGGTCCCCTGATGAAAGGAGAGATCCATGGACCAGTGATATTATCCCTATCTCTATATTACCTGGGACCAGGAGTTTTCCTGATTATGTGTAGGCCCACTTCACATGTCTACTATAAGTATGGGTCTATGTCTGGCTTTGTAAAACAATGTATTATGCATTATACTCCTGGCTTAGACACTCGTACACAAATACTAAGGCAGTTAGCTTTGCTTGTTAGCCTACATGATCTGAAGTTATATATAACCTGTTATACTTGGCTCTTCTACTGTGGGTGACCGTGTAGTGGAATGTCTCTGTGAGATGTGGCATGGTACATTTACACCCTACATTTCTCCTCCCATGTAAATGAATTTGTGAAACAGGTCTGGAGAATGTGACCTTCCATTCTAAGCACTCTAACATGGGTATTGTTTTTTTATTATTATATATTATATCATTTATATATATTATATATATATATATATATATATATATATATATATATATATATATATATATCTTCTCCGGCCAGGCAGTGTTAGACCTACTAATGTTCTCTCAATGAAAACGGATGAGTTTTGGAACTTTAAAAAGTGATGTCATGGCCATTACAGGGATGCTAAGATTAACCAGGCGGTAAGACGAATAATTGTTATGAGTCTGTTTCATAAAAAATGGATGTGTGTAAATGCATTGAGGGGTCCTAGACCCTGGTTCCCCCTCTTTCTGCGTGTGTGTGTGGTGCACTCCGATGCTTTATCAAGACCCTCCTGCTCCTCTAATCACCAAAGACCATACGTAGCCAGATGGGACAAATTAATGCCTGACACAAAGATTTGTGCTCTGCTTAACCTGGTTTGCTCAGAACGTAAATGATTCATGAGAATTGATTTATTTTTGTGAGTATGAAGGTGGAAGATGCAAAGCTTGTATGAGTAATAAGTTCAGCAGGATTTGTATGAGTAATAAGTACAGCAGGATTTGTATGAGTAATAAGTACAGCAGGATTTGTATGAGTAATAAGTACAGCAGGATTTGTATGAGTAATAAGTACAGCAGGATTTGTATGAGTAATAAGTTCAGCAGGATTTGTATGAGTAATAAGTTCAGCAGGATTTGTATGAGTAATAAGTACAGCAGGATTTGTATGAGTAATAAGTACAGCAGGATTTGTATGAGTAATAAGTACAGCAGGATTTGCAGGAAAACAACTTAAAAACTCATGAAACATTTAGGAGGCCAAGGAAGCGAATTAAATGGTGAAGCTAAGAACAGTTAATGAGAAAATTGAAGTTGTGCCTGATGAAGTGATGTGCGACTGCTGTGGCCTAACCTCATGCAGATAAAAAAAGTGTAGCGGTAAGAATATTTGATCTACTTATCTAAGCCCCTGTCTTGACGCATGACAGAACACACAGGGCTGTAAAGACAGTGATGTGAAAACGTTTGTTCTCTCATGTTTTATCAGTTGCACACAGCAATTAAAGTGATTGGGCAAATGGAATGCTTAACCTGCTAGTGTGCCAGAAAGACACAGGCTTGGGAAGACCCAATGGGATGTTGTTTCTCTCTGGAGAGGACAAGGGAATGCCGTAAAAAATAGGTCTAGAACAGCCACGCATTGCAGTAAAGATCTGTGCTGTGTGTGAAGCATGTTAGAGAAATCTATAGCTGACCTCTAGTTGAGATCACTCCCCAGTTTAACTTAACAGATGTCCTTAAAAACACACTCAATATTCTATGTGTTCAGCCTCTCTCTCTCTCTCTCTCTCTCTCTCTCTCTCTCTCTCTCTCTCTCTCTCTCTCTCTCTCTCTCTCTCTCTCTCTCTCTCTCTCTCTCTCTCTCTCCCCCGTCCAGGGTGTAATCTGTTCTAGATTATCTTGATAACAACACTCATTCCTGGTTCTTCATTCTTAAAGTCCACAAAAATCAGTAATTTAACAAAAAAAACAAAGCTCCTCCATTTTGATAATAAGGCAAGAGTATTACGTGATAATCAGTCAGAGGATTAGTTTAGCACTAGGCAAAATGGCCAGCCACAGAGCGACTGTAAAAGAGAGATGGAATGGAAAAAATAGGAATAGAATAGAAGGTGATGATTGAGAGGAGAGGGATGAGTGAGTGGGCTCGAAAATCTATGAAATCAACTTTGCAGGTGTGGAGGTGCTGACTCTGATTATACTCTGTTACTGTGCAGAAATAATGACATCTCTCTCTCGCTCTCTCTGCTTTTAGATTTGCCTGGAGTGAAGTACGGCTGAAATTATTAGCAGCATAGCTTAATCAAATGTACAGTGCACTGATCAAGACCTATGGGGATAATTCCTGTGATAATATAGTTTATATATTATGTTTGTAAATTACAGCCTCTGGTTGACTGTATCTTGATATTCAAGTGATGTGTTCTTGTGATATTCAAGTAATCGCTAAAGTCATGATACAACTGCAGCTTGCTGTCAAGGTGAAACACGTCATTAGAATTTCTAGCAACACAGCTACACTGTCATTTTGATAGTTTATTTTAACCCCCTAGAGTCTATTGATGCACCGGTGTGTCAATCTAAATAACATAATCAATAAAATACCCAAAATCTGTCAGTTTACACGTTGGGCTGTGTGCCAATCCACCGCAGTCGCCTATATCGCCCTTCCACATCTGCAGTAGAAAATGTCAGAGCTACAGGCTGTTTGTCAGACCAGGAGACATCCCGCCAAAATCTATCTTGTCATGAAACGTCAGTAGCTACAAACTACACTGAACACAAATATAAATGCAACATGTAGTGTTGGTCACATGTTTCATGAGCTGAAATAAAAGATCCTAGAAATGCTCCATATTCTCAAAAAGTTTATTTCTCTCAAATGTTGTTTTACATCCCTGTTAGTGAGAATTTCTTCTTTGCCAAGATAATCTTTCCACCTGATGGGTGTGGCATATCAATTCACTGATTAAACACCATGGTCATTACACAGACGCCACTTGTGTAGGGGAAAACAAAAGGCCACTCTAAAATGTGCAGTTTTGCCACACAACACAATGCCACAGATGTCATAAGTTTTGAGGGAGCATTCAATTGGCATGCTGCATGCTGACTGCAGGAATGTCCACCAGAGCTGTTTGTTAGAGAATTGAATGTTCATTTCTCTACCATAAGCCGCCTCCAACATCGTTTTAGAGAATTTGGCAGTACGTCCAACTGGCCTCACAACCGCAACCCACATGTATGGCGTCGTGTGGGCAAGCGGTCTGCTGTTGTCAACATTGTGAACAGAGTGCCCCATGGTGGTGGTGGGGTTGTTATACAGGCAGACATAAGCTACAGACAACGAACACAATTGCATTTTATAGAGGACATGTTGAATGCACAGAGATTCCATGACTAGATCCTGAGCCCCATTGTTGTGCCATTCACCTGCCACCATCACCTCGTGTTTCAGCATGATAATGCACGGCCCAATGGCGCTAGGATCTGTGCACAATTCCTGGAAGCTGTAAATGTTCCAGTTCTTCCATAGCCTGTATACTCACCAGACATGTCACCTATTGAGCCTGGATCGATGTGTACGACAGCTGTAACCAACAGATGCATATCTGTATTCGCAATCATGTGAAATCTATAGATTAGGGCCTAATTTATCTCTTTCAGTTGACTGATTTCCTTATTTGAACTGTAACTCAGTAAAATCTTAGAAATTGTTGCATGTTGAGTTTATATTTTTGTTCAGTATAATACAGAATGGGGAGACTCTCACAAACATGATGGTTTTCTCCGTTTCGCTCTATGACCCCCACAATGAACTTGTCTGAAGATGCTATCGCTGATGTGCCAACTTTTGTCTGCAGCGTCCGAAACCATTTCATTTGACCCCACTGTACAAAGGGGAGACTCTCGCAAACACTATATTCTCCATTTTGCTCTACGACCCCCACAAGTGTCACGGGACTCTTCTAAAGGTAACCCATACACATTTATGGAAGTGTGGAGGTTGTTTTGTGAATGGAGGTAGCTTTCTCATATCTCCTAGATATAGGGCAGAAACTTCAAAACTTTCAAAACTTCAAAAACGTCAATACATTTTTTGGACTGTCTTTTTTGCCATTTATGAATGTGTTACAAAAGTATTCATCCCCTTGGCGTTTTTCCTATTTTGTTGCATTACAACCTGTAATTTAAATGGATTTTTATTTGTATTTCATGTAATGGACATACACAAAATAGTCCAAATTGGTGAAGTGAAATGAAAAAAAATTACATCCCTCAGTGCACCATTAAAGCAATTATAAAAAATGGAAGAATATGGCACCACAACAAACATGCCAAGAGAGGGCCGCCCACCAAAACTCATGGCCCAGGCAAGGAAGGCAACAAGGTACCCAAGATAACACTGAAGGAGCTGCAAAGCTCCACAGCAGAGATTGGCGTATCACACTTGGGGATATTTTTCATCAGCAGGCACTGGGAAAGTGGTCAGAATTCAAGGAATGATGTATGGCGCTAAATACGGGAAAATTATTGTGGGAAATCTGTTTCAGTCTTCCAGAGATTTGAGACTGGGACGGAGGTTCACCTTCCAGCAGGACAATGACCTTAAGCATACTGCTAAAGCAACACTCAAGTGGTTTAATTGGACGCATTTACATGTCTTGGAATGGCCTAGTCAAAGCCCAGACCTCAATCCAGTTGAGAATCTGTGGTATGACTTAATTAAAAATGGCTGTACACCAGAGGAACCCATCGAACTTGTAGGAGCTGGAGCAGTTTTGGCTTGAAGAATGGGCAAAAATACCAGTGGTAGATGTGCCAAGCTAATAGAGACATACCCCAAGAGACTTGCAGCTGTAATTGGTGCAAAAGGTGGCTCTACAAAATGTTGACTTTGGGGGGGTGAACGCACGCTCAAGTTTTCAGTTATTTTGTCTTCTTTCTTGTTTGTTTCACAATATAAAATTGTTTTGCACCTGCAAGGTGGTAGGCATGTTGTGTATGTCAAATGATACAAACCCCCACAAAAATCATTTTTAATTCCTGGTTGTAAGGTAACAAAATACAAAAAATGCCAAGGGGGATAAATACTTTCGCAAGCCACTGTGTTCAATGCAATGGGCCAAATTAAAAATGGTAGTATAGGCCGAATTCAATGTTTGTCAAATACCTTTTTTATGTTTTGCTTTGACACCTAAAGGTGTCCTAAAAATCTAAATCAAATAGCTAATATGTCAAATGTATGACCTTCTTAAAACAATTCCATATGTCAGCGTAGAACACATATTTCTACATTTTACTTTATATTTTGAGGCATGTCTTACCTTGCATCAAGGTAAACCTATAGCCAAAATCCCACCGTAGAAAAATGGAGGCAAAATTTTTATAAAGACTTCTTCATATGAGTTCTCCTGTTCTATTGGTTTTCTTTTCACTTTCTTCCATTGTCCAGCAGGCAAAGGCATTGTCCTAGTCACATTAGCAACCCCATGATAATTGTTGCATCTTTAGATCTCCCCTCTTTGACATTTTCTAACAGATATTTCCATCTCTGTCCTTGAAACAAACTGTGCATTGTGGGAACACTTGCGCTTAGGCCTACCTATTGCTGCTCCTAAAATATGAATAAATGATAGTTTATCAATATTTTAAGCTAAACTTTCTGATCCGTCCAATCAGCTTTATTCATTGATACGGTGTATACTTCCACTACACTACTGCATCTTGGGGCTGAAGTGAGTATATGCATATAAAGTATACCTGCGTATATCCTCCACTAACCTACACCCTTGCTGCTACAAGAAGTCAAATCTGACGTTAATTTGACAAAAACTAAATCCTGTCTAGATATGACAAACGTATTTTTCAGTGGGCATTGCGCATAATTTCCTCCATGTTTCTATGGTGGGATTTGGCTATAGGCTTACTTTGATGTAAGGTAAGGTGTGCCTCCTAATATGAAGATCTAACCATCTTCTAGGAAAGGCTTTCACAATAACCTTCCAAATTACATTTTTATCTAGCTATGAAGCAGCCTATGATGGCAGAATGACCTGGCAGAATGCCAACCTGGCAGAATGATGTCATAATTATTAGATTCCATCCAGTAGCAATTTTTGCAAACTCCATCTCATATACTTCCGAAACATCACTAAACAAACAATAGTGCTAGATGCTTGTGTACTTGAATTAAAGGGTAACTTCACCAAAAAATCTACATTTCTTAGATTTTTCCCAGACCTCAAAAGTGGTCTCCTGATGTGGTTTACACATTGTTATGGAGTTAGAAAATGTATAATTTGTTTAGATTTAAAAAACGTGTGATTTTGAGAGCAAAATCCTGAGAAAAAAATGACAAATCTGACTCATTTGACAGCCTCATTTACCTGTTTCAATACTATACCTATTATTAGCCAACTGCACAGTACAGCTTGGGTTGGTCTGACTGTGAAAGACCAATATGGGATGTTTCATTTTAGGTCATTCCGAGTGTGTCAATGTTAATCATATCATTTTTCACACAGGGTGTCATTCCTTTGTCGTTTGGGATGTTTAGGCAACATTTGAGTTGACCCAGCAAACCAGAATGTAACATTTATTACATCGCGGAAATGTTATCATAACATAAAAGTGTCTAATCGCGATGACGATTTATTAAGATGAAAAATAAAAAACGGAATAGAGCGAAGCACAGGCCAAAAGGAAAACATGATTCAGTTTGCTTTCCACCAGAAACTGAGAGACAATTTTACCTTTTAGCAGGACAATAACGTTAAACAAGGCCACATCTACACTGGAGTTTCTTACCATGACAACACTGAATGTTCGTGAGCGGCCTAGCTACATTTTTGACTTTATATCAGCTTGAAAATCTATAGCAAGACATGAAAATGGCTTTCTAGAAATGATCAACATCCAACTTGACAGAGCCTGAAGAATTTCTTTAAGAATAATGTGCAAATATTGTGCAATCCAGTTGTGCAAAGCTCTTCGAGACATACCCAGAAAGACTCACAGTTGTAATCACTCAGGGGTGTGAATACTTATGTAAATTAGATATTTCTGTAAACACAAATACTGTCCATATGTGTAGATGATTCTACAATGTTGGGTGCAATAAAGACTCACCTGATGTTACAATAATGTTTCCAGAACATGTTTAATCTGCTCTTTAAATGTTCCCAGAATGTTTCAATAGGTTGTGGGAACATTGTGTGGACATAACAAACGATATGTTCCCAAAATGCAAAAACTGTCCTTTTATTCTGATTATTACAATGTTTCTATTAGATTGCAAAAAACATTTGCAGAACAAATGTTTTATGTTGTTTAAAAGTTCCTAAAAATGTATTTAAGTTGTGGGAACATTGTGGGGATATGTTTTTTTTTAACCTTTATTTAACCAGGCAAGTCAGTTAAGAACACATTCTTATTCTCAATGACGGCCTGGGAACAGTGGGTTAACTGCCTGTTCAGGGGCAGAACGACAGATTTGTACCTTGTCAGCTCGGGGGTTTGAACTCGCAACCTTCCGGTTCCTAGTCCAACGCTCTAACCACTAGGCTACGCTGACAAGAGATCAGCTCCCAAACACTAAAACTGTCCAGTTGTGATGACAATCCGTTAATGTTTGTATCAGGGTGTACAAAACGTTCCTTTGATGTTGTGATAATGTTGACAGAACAGCCTTTCTGAATTCATTTCATTAGATTTTGTATTAGGGTGTACAAAATGTTCTTTTGATGTTGCGATAATGTTGACAGAACAGCCTTTCTGAATTCATTTCATTAGGTTTTGTATTAGGGTGTACAAAACGTTCCTTTGATATTGCGATAATGTTGACAGAACAGCCTTTCTGAATTCATTTCATTAGGTTTTGTATTAGGGTGTACAAAACGTTCTTTTGATGTTGCGATAATGTTGACAGAACAGCCTTTCTGAATTCATTTCATTAGGTTTTGTATTAGGGTGCACAAAACGTTCTTTTGATGTTGCGATAATGTTGACAGAACAGCCTTTCTGAATTCATTTCATTAGGTTTTGTATTAGGGTGTACAAAACGTTCTTTTGATGTTGCGATAATGTTGACAGAACAGCCTTTCTGAATTCATTTCATTAGGTTTTGTATTAGGTGTACAAAATGTTCTTTTGATGTTGCGATAATGTTGACAGAACAGCCTTTCTGAATTCATTTCATTAGGTTTTGTATTAGGGTGTACAAAACGTTCCTTTGATATTGCGATAATGTTGACAGAACAGCCTTTCTGAATTCATTTCATTAGGTTTTGTATTAGGGTGTACAAAACGTTCTTTTGATGTTGCGATAATGTTGACAGAACAGCCTTTCTGAATTCATTTCATTAGGTTTTGTATTAGGGTGTACAAAACGTTCTTTTGATGTTGCGATAATGTTGACAGAACAGCCTTTCTGAATTCATTTCATTAGGTTTTGTATTAGGGTGTACAAAACGTTCTTTTGATGTTGCGATAATGTTGACAGAACAGCCTTTCTGAATTAATTTCATTAGGTTTTGTATTAGGGTGTACAAAACGTTCTTTTGATGTTGCGATAATGTTGACAGAACAGCCTTTCTGAATTCATTTCATTAGGTTTTGTATTAGGGTGTACAAAACGTTCTTTTGATGTTGCGATAATGTTGACAGAACAGCCTTTCTGAATTCATTTCATTAGGTTTTGTATTAGGGTGTACAAAACGTTCCTTTGATGTTGCGATAATGTTGACAGAACAGCCTTTCTGAATTCATTTCATTAGGTTTTGTATTAGGGTGTACAAAACGTTCTTTTGATGTTGCGATAATGTTGACAGAACAGCCTTTCTGAATTCATTTCATTAGGTTTTGTATTAGGGTGTACAAAACGTTCCTTTGATGTTGCGATAATGTTGACAGAACAGCCTTTCTGAATTCATTTCATTAGGTTTTGTATCAGGGTGTACAAAACATTCCTTTGATGTTGCGATAATGTTGACAGAACAGCCTTTCTGAATTCATTTCATTAGGTTTTGTATTAGGGTGTACAAAACGTTCTTTTGATGTTGCGATAATGTTGACAGAACAGCCTTTCTGAATTCATTTCATTAGGTTTTGTGAAAAGTGTGGGTACATTACAACAGAGAGGTTCCTAAAACACAAAATATGCTCAGATGTGAAGACATTCTTACAATGTTTAAGTTACGTTGCACAGGACATTCCCTTTATGTTGTAAGAAAGAATTAGTCCGTTTTTATGATGTATAGCATACTTGTTTTAGCATAACATAATTTAACATAATATTCCATTGATGTTCACACAATGTACATTTTAACTTGTCTTTGAGGTTCAAGTACAGTTAGAAAATGTGTAAGTTTTACCTAATATTACCACATACTCTGCAGGTGGCACAGAGGTTAAAGGCCTGGCTTGTTGTCATCCAAATGTTAGATAAAAGCTTAACTGGAACTTAATGGGAATCTTAGCTAATGTTCTGGGAACGTTCCCGGTCTGCTGGGTACCCACTTCTCGAGGCACCACTACACAACTGAGTAGCAGGTTAGGAGAACTAGGGCATTAGGTTCGGAGAATTAACGTATCAGGTCAGGATAATTCAGTTTAGGTTAGGAAAAGTGTTAGCTACATTTACATTTACATTTAAGTCATTTAGCAGACGCTCTTATCCAGAGCTAAAATGCATTTTCTTTTAAACATTTGATGTAAAAAAAATAGTATACTTTAAAATGACTCAGATCAAGTGAAAACTGTGTATAAATGATACTGGACCTACATTCAGTGTTTTGATTGTTTCCAGCTCACTAATAATCACCCAAAATGAAAGCTAGACAGTCAGGGAGCATCGAAAACGTAAAAAAGGCTGGATATAATACATTTATTTTGCCAATTTTGACAGCGAGGAAATGTAACACATTTTCAGTACATGTATATTGTGTTGTTCGAATCACAGGCGTAGAATACGTGAGTTTTACACACACACTCACACACACACACACACACACCAGTATTGCAAGTTTTTATAGAACTCTACACTCTTAGAAAAAAAAGTTCTGGATAAAACCTAAAAGGGTTCCATTGCTTGTTCCTTATATGGAAACCCTAAAGTTTCTACTGTGTATAGAACCCGTTTGTAGGGTTCTTTAATCAGAACCCCAGGGGTTCTTCACTGAACCAAAATTGGTTCCACATATAGAACCAATTCCGGTTCTATATAGAACCTTATGTGGTTCCATATAGTACATGAAGCAAACATAGAACCCTTTTTGGTTCTATCCAGAGCCTTTTTTTCTAGGAGTGTAAGAGGTCAAAGAAACGTAATTCTTCTAATCAATTTTCATAATAAAATGTATGTCTTTTTTTCTCCCTTTATATCTGATCAGTGAACATGTGATTTTTCAACTGAATGAATCAAAAATAGGTGGATCCGTCTCAGGTATAATTGAATTGTGTTTTCAGCGAGCGGCAGGGCTATCAGTATGCTGTTAGCCAGAGACAGCAGCCTACATAACCCCTGATCATGTGGATAACAGACCTTAATACATTAAATATTAATGCTATCTCTCCCACCGTCTAGCTAGTGACCTCTGTTTCACATGCACATAGCTGATAAATCGTTTTTAATAATTCATTAATAACCATATGTTAAATGATTCACTTCTGTGTATTTGTATAGATGTTGCAGAACATGAAAGTGCTGTTGTTTATTGAGGGGTAAACAAACTACATTGAATTACAGGCTACATTCCTATATGCCCGTTGTTTTAGTTGATGAGTTGAATTGTGAAGTTGACCAGCCCTTCCTCGATTCAGTAATAAATACCAAAATAATTTGATAAATATATTGATGAATATTCCTGTGTGAGGGTTACTTGTTCCTCAAAGCCATTTATAAAATGGGTGGTTCGAGCCCTGAATGATGATTGGCTGACAGCTGTGGTATGTCAGTATGACAAAACATGTATTTTTACTGCTCTAATTACGTTGGTAAGCAGTTTATAATAGCAATAAGTCCTCCCAGGTGTGTGTGGTATATGGCCAATATACCACAACTAAGAGCTGTATCCAGAACAGTCCTTAGCCCTGGTATATAGGCCATGTACCACACCCGCTCATGTCTCATTGCTTAAATATAATTGGCAGAACTGTCACCTGAAAATGTACATTTTCGAATGATACAGGTCTCGTCTCCATCCAATAAGAAGTGTATCTACTTTCCCCTTGCCTTTGTCTGGTTATGGGCCAGTACAGGCTTCTTATCAGAACTCAGGATAAGACCCAAATGCAGACAGTTTGAATCACAGAAGTTTATTGACAAAACAGGGGACAGGCAGACGACAGGTCAAGGGCAGGCAGAAGTCGGTAATCCAAGCCAGTGTCAAAAGGTATACAACAGCAGGCAGCCTCAGGGTCAGGGTCAGGGTCAGGGTCAGGGTCAGGGTCAGGGTCAGGGTCAGGGTCAGGGTCAGGGTCAGGGTCAGGGTCAGGGTCAGGGTCAGGGTCAGGGTCAGGGTCAGGGTCAGGCCAGACAGAATGGTCAAAACAGGAAGAACTACTAGAAAACAAGGACTAAAGAGACCATGAGTACAGAAAAACACGCTTGTAGGCTTGACGAGACAAGACGAACTGACAACAGGCAAACAGAAAGCACAGGTATAAATGCACAGGGGATAATTGTGGAAATGGGTGACACCTGGAGGGGGGTGGAGACAAGCACATGACAGGTGAAACAGATGATTTGTTCTGTCGTCCTCTTTAGACATTTTAAATAAAGTTGTAATATTCCAAGAACAATACCATTCCTTACTTAACAGCCTATAGACATTTACAACTTACAACAGCATGCAGTAATCTAACAAACAGACTGCAGAGGACTAACAGTACATTATTGTGATTTACTACTCATGTAACTAGATTTGGAGTCATCTAGCAAGGTCTAAAGTTCTGTTGATTTTGCCTAGTCTATTTAACATGGATCCAGTGGGTAATTAGATTGTCGGTAAGACATGAACTGTCCCCATAGTATATTTAACTTCTTGGATATATGGGGCGCTATTTTAATTTTTGGATTAAAAATGTTCCCGTTTTAAACAAGATATTTTGTTACGAAAAGATGCTCGACTATGCATATAATTGACAGCTTTGGAAAGAAAACACTCTGATGTTTCCAAAACTGCAAATATATTGTCTGTGAGTGCCACAGAACTGATGTTACAGGTGAAACCCAGATAAAAATCCAATCAGGAAGTGCCGCATCTTTTGAAACCGCCTCATGCCAATGACTTCTTATATGGCTGTGAAGGAGCTTACGTTTTCCACATTTTCCCCAGGGTGTCTGCAGCATTGTGACGTCTTTTTAGGCATTTCCATTGGAGAATGGCCATAAGAGAGTGGTCACATGGTGTCTCCGGGAGAAAACCTTGCGTAAAATACTGAGGTAGCCATTTTTCCAATAGTTTCTTATGAGAAACCAACTGCCTCCACGGATATATTATCAAATACATATGTTAAAAACACCTTGAGGATGGATCCTAAACAACGTTTGCCGTGTTTCTGTCGATATATTGGAGCAAGTTTTGACAAAAGTTTGGCGTTATAGTTTAAGTATTTTCGGTCGATTTCTCAGCCAAGCAGGCCTACAGAAATATTATTTTGGGAAAAAGGAACATTTGCAATCTATCTAGAGTGAAAGCATCTGCAGTTCTTCAAAGGTAAATAATTTAATTTGGTTGCTTTTCTTATTGCTTATAGGAATACCTATGTGAGAATGCTGTTCATCGACTACAGCTCGGCATTCAACACCATAGTACCCTCCAAGCTCGTCATCAAGCTCGAGACCCTGGGTCTCGACCCCGCCCTGTGCAACTGGGTACTGGACTTCCTGACGGGCCTCCCCCAGGTGGTGAGGGTAGGCAACAACATCTCCTCCCCCGCTGATCCTCAACACGGGGGCCCCACAAGGGTGCGTTCTGAGCCCTCTCCTGTACTCCCTGTTCACCCACGACTGCGTGGCCACGCACGCCTCCAACTCAATCATCAAGTTTGCGGACGACACAACAGTGGTAGGCTTGATTACCAACAACGACGAGACGGTCTACAGGGAGGAGGTGAGGGCCCTCGGAGTGTGGTGTCAGGAAAATAACCTCACACTCAACGTCAACAAAACTAAGGAGATGATTGTGGACTTCAGGAAACAGCAGAGGGAACACCCCCCCTATCCACATCGATGGAACAGTAGTGGAGAGGGTAGCTAGTTTTAAGTTCCTCGGCATACACATCACAGACAAACTGAATTGGTCCACTCACACTGACAGCGTCGTGAAGAAGGCGCAGCAGCGCCTATTCAACCTCAGGAGGCTGAAGAAATTCGGCTTGTCACCAAAAGCACTCACAAACTTCTACAGATGCACAATCGAGAGCATCCTGGCAGGCTGTATCACCGCCTGGTACGGCAACTGCTCCGCCCTCAACCGTAAGGCTCTCCAGAGGGTAGTGAGGACTGCACAACGCATCACCGGGGGCAAACTACCTGCCCTCCAGGACACCTACACCACCCGTTGTTACAGGAAGGCCATAAAGATCATCAAGGACATCAACCACCCGAACCACTGCCTGTTCACCCCGCTATCATCCAGAAGGCGAGGTCAGTACAGGTGCATCAAAGCTGGGACCGAGAGACTGAAAAACAGCTTCTATCTCAAGGCCATCAGACTGTTAAACAGCCACCACTAACACTGAGTGGCTGCTGCCAACACACTGTCATTGACACTGACCCAACTCCAGCCATTTTAATAATGGGAATTGATGGGAAATGATGTAAATATATCACTAGCCACTTTAAACAATGCTACCTTATATAATGTTACTTACCCTACATTATTAATCTCATATGCATATGTATATACTGTACTCTACATCATCGACTGCATCCTTATGTAACACATGTATCACTAGCCACTTTAACTATGCCACTTTGTTTACTTTGTCTACACACTCATCTCATATGTATATACTGTACTCGATACCATCTACTGTATGCTGCTCTGTACCATCACTCATTCATATATCCTTATGTACATGTTCCTTATCCCCTTACACTGTGTATAAGACAGTAGTTTTGGAATTGTTAGTTAGATTACTTGTTGGTTATCACTGCATTGTCGGAACTAGAAGCACAAGCATTTCGCTACACTCGCATTAACATCTGCTAACCATGTGTATGTGACAAATAAAATTTGATTTGATTTGATTTGATTTGATTCTTATTTTTGTGAAAATGTTGCCTGCTGCCAGCACAGCCTAGCATAGCATTATGCGATACTAAACTGACACAAATGCTTGTCTAGCATTGGCTGTAACGCATATTTTGAAAATCTGAGATGACAGTGTTGTTAACAAAAGGCTAAGCTTGTGTTTGAATATATTTATTTCATTTCATTTACGATTTTCATGAATAGAAAAACTTGCGTTATGCTAATGCGTTATAGTTGAAGTATTTTTCTGTCGATTTCTCAGCCAAGCAGGATGAACAAACGTGATGTTTTTCGCCTACAAAAAAAATATTTTTTGGAAAAAAGGAACATTTGCTATCTAACTGGAGTCTCCTGAGTGAAAGCATCTGAAGTTCTTCAAAGGTAAATTATTTAATTTGGTTGCTTTTCTTATTTTTGTGAAAATGTTGCCTACTGCCAGCACAGCCTAGCATAGCATTATGCCATGCTAAACTTACACAAATGCTTGTCTAGCGTTGGCTGTAACGCATATTTTGAATATCTGAGATGACAGTGTTGTTAACAAAAGACTAAGCTTGTGTTTGAATTTATTTATTTCATTTAATTTGCGATTTTCATGAATAGGAAACGTTACGTTATGCTAATGCGCTTGAGGCTATGATTACGCTCCCGGATACGGGATTGCTCGTCGCTAGAAGTTAAACAATAAGGCCCGTGGGGTGTGATATATGGCCAATATACCACAGCTAAGGGCTGTTCTAAAGCACGACGCAATGTGGCGTGCCTGGACACAGCCCTTAGCCGTAGTACATTGGCCATATATCACAAACCCCCGAGGTGTCTTATTGCTATTATAAACTCGTTACCAAAGTAATTAGAGCAGTAAAAATAATTGTTTTGTCATACCTGTGGTATATGGTCTGATTCACCACGGCTGTCAGCCAATCAGCATTTAGGCTTCGAACCACCCAGTTTATAATACATACTTGTCCCCTGACTATTGTAAGCATCACTCTACTAATATCCATAATTGATCATTAAATCCATTGCAGAGCATGTAGAGCTACTTATGTGCTATTCTACAATGTAAACTATGCAATGAGCAGTGTAATATGAGAGGCAATGCCTGATTTAATGGTTGTAATATATTTTCTCATTTTAGAAACAGTAAGGTTTTGTTCTAATGGTTTTAAGAGTGTTCTGCTTTGTGGCGAAATGTGAACAAGCATTAATTCACTCTCTCCCTACTTCAGTCAATTACTGAAGCAGCCTATTTTCTGTGCTAGAGTTTGAAAACATGTTTAACACAGTGTTGGTGTGGGATGGTGTGGGATCTGTGTGGTTTTAGGATCCAGTGATGAAGTCTACTTCTCTGTATGGTCTTTCAGTATCTGGAGCAGCGGAGGAGGGTTCTGGAGAAGAGTGTCTGTAGTCTACATTCTGAACACCAGTACCTGAAGACTGACTTGGACTCTCTCACACACTTCAACCAATGGGCGAGGCACACACACACCTAGGACCTAAGTCATGATGTCTCTTTCTGTCTCATCCTCTCTTTCTTTCTGTCTCTCTTTCTGTTTCCTTCCAGCTGTCTCTCACCCTCATGGTTTTTCCATCTTCTTCCCTCAATTGTATCCCTCTCTTTAAAAACAAACAGTATATCAATGCTCATTTTCCTCCGCTGAACATTGTTGCGTGTGTTTGTGTGTGTGTGTTAATCCCATCTGCTTGGCCCTGCCCTGGGGGCAGCAAAGGGCAGTCCAGAGATCACCGAGGGATCAAGGGAGATTAGAACAGATCATTAGGGATCAGTCTATCCAACTTTGATTTGTTTATCCTGACTACTTCCCCACCCCAAAATCCTCATCCCCATCCCATCGAATCCCCACCCCCATTCCATCGAATCCCCATCCCATCGAATCCCCATCCCCATCGAATCCCCATCCCCATCGAATCCCCATCCCCATCCCATCGAATCCCCATCCCATCGAATCCCCATCCCATCGAATCCCCATCCCATTGAATCCCCATCCCCATCCCATTGAATCCCCATCCCATCCCATCGAATCCCCATCCCATCGAATCCCCATCCCATCGAATCCCCATCCCATTGAATCCCCATCCCCATCCCATCAAATCCCCATCCGCATCCCCATCGAATCCCCACCCCCATCCCATCGAATCCCCATCCCCATCCCCATCGAATCCCCATCCACATCCCCAACCCCATCCCATCGAATTCCCATCCCCATCTGCATCCCCATCCCCATCCCATCGAATCCCCAACCCCATCCCATCGAATCCCCATCCCATCGAATCCCCAACCCCATCCCCATCGAATTCCCATCCCCATTGAATCCCCATCCCATCGAATCCCCATCCCATCGAATCCCCATCCCCATCCCATCGAAGCCCCATCCCATCGATTCCCCATCCCCATCCCATCGAATCCCCATCCCCATCCCATCGAACCCCCATCCCCATCCCCAACCCCAACCCATCGAATCCCCATCCCCATCCCATCGAATCCCCATCCCCATCCCATCGAATCCCCATCCCCATCGAATCCCCATCCCCATCCCCATCGAATCCCCAACCCCATCCCATCGAATCCCCATCACCATCCCCATCAAATCTCCAACCCCATCTCATCGAATCCACATCCCCATCCCCATCCCATCGAATCCCCATCCCCATCCCCATCGAATCCCCATCCCATCGAATCCCCATCCCATCGAATCCCCATCCCCATCTCATCCCATCCCATTCCATCCTCATCCATATT
>NC_060179.1:13051691-13136691 GCF_021184085.1 Oncorhynchus gorbuscha
TCATTCATATATTTTCTGTGGTAATTAGTTTAAACCATATTAAATGTTTTACATTCTTTTAATTTAACCTTTATTTAACTTGGCAAGTCAGTTAAGAACAAACTCTTAATTCCTTTTTACTTGATTTAACATTTATTTAATGAGGCATTTTAGATAAAATAGGTACTAAATACCAATCAAATGTATTTTTAAAGCCCTTTTTACATCAGCTGATCAAATCAAATCAAATCAAATCAAATTTATTTATATAGCCCTTCGTACATCAGCTGATATCTCAAAGTGCTGTACAGAAACTCATCCTAAAACCCCAAACAGCAAGTAATGCAGATGTAGAAGCACGGTGGCTAGGAAAACCCACCTAGAAAGGCCAGAACCTAGGAAGAAACCTAGAGAGGAACCAGGCTATGAGGGGTGGCCAGTTCCCTTCTGGCTGTGCCCGGTGGAGATTATAACAGTACATGGTCAAGATTTTCAAACATTCATAGATGACCAGTAGGGTCAAATAATAATAATCACAGTGGCTGTAGAGGGTGCAACAGGTCAGCACCTCAGGAGTATATTTCAGTTGGCTTCTCAAAGACGATCATTCAGAGTTAGAGACAACAGGTGTGGTAGAGAGATAGTCAAAAACAGCAGGTCCGGGACAAGGTAGCACGTCTGGTGAACAGTCAGTTCAATAGCCGCAGGCAGAACAGTTGACATTGGAGCAGCAGCACGACCAGGTGGCCTGGGGACAGCAAGGAGTCATCAGGCCAGGTAGTCCTGAGGCATGGTCCTAGGGCTCAGGTCCTCCGAGAGAAGAGAGGAAAGAGAAAGTGTTGAAAGAGAGTTAGAGGGAGCATACTTAAATTCGCACAGGACACCGGATAAGACAGGTGAAATACTCCAGATATAACAGACTGATCCTATCCCCCTGACACAAACTATTGCAGCATAAATACTGGAGACTGAGTCATGTCATTAAATTATTGATTAAAACACACTGTTTTGCAATGAAGTTCTATGGTGCTACTCTACAGCACCCTGTAGAGTAGCACCATGGTGTAGCTGTACGACAGCTAGCTTCCGTCCTCCACTGCGGACATTGACTTCAATACAAAACCTTGGAGGCTCATGGTTCTCACCCCCTTCCATAGTCTTACAGAGTAATTATGACATCTTCCAGAGGATGTCCTCCAACCTACAGAGCTCTTGCAGCATAAACTGACATGTTGTTCACCCACTCAAAGGATCAGATAATTAATAGTACTGAAAGGATAAACTACAGCTAGCTAGCACTGTAGTGTATACAATGTGGTGAGTAGCTGTGTCAAAGAGAGAGAAAGACAGTAGTTGAAAAGTTTTAAACAATACATTTCTTCCTAAATGAAGGAGAAGCGAGAGAGCTAGCTATATTTCCGTATTTATTTCACTTTCACTATATAAATGCAGATAGCTGGTTTAGCCTACTCAATCAACTGGCTCAAACAGAGAGGGATGCTATGTTAGCTTTCTGGCTATGGCTATCCATCACTGGAACTCTTGCAAGTCAAGGTAAGTGTTTGCGTTTATTAATAATGGATAAAGATCACAGCTCCAACTATGGAGCAGCACAGGCATAAAATACCCCTTGGTGTTTTTTACCTATTTTGTTGCATTTCAACCTGTAATTTAAATATATGTTTATTTGGATTTCATGTAATGGACATACACAAAATAGTCTAAATTGGTGAAGTGAAATAATAATTTTTAAAAATTAATTAATAAAAAATGGGCGCATGCATATGTATTCACCCCCTTTCTGTCATGTTTTGTCATTTATTATCATGTCTTGTCCCTGTGCTTCCCATTCTATTCGTTTCCCTCTGCTGGTCTTATTAGGTTCTTTCCCTCTTTCTATCCCTCTCTCTCCCCCTCCCTCTCTCACTCTCTCGCTCTCTCTTCTCTCTATCGTTCCGTTCCTGCTCCCAGCTGTTCCTATTCCCCTAATCATCATTTAGTCTTCCCACACCTGTTCCCGATCCTTTTCCCTGATTAGAGTCCCTATTTCTCCCCTTGTTATTCGTTTCTGCCCTGTCGGTTCCTTGTCTAGAATTCACCGTGCTGTGTTTGTGTATCGCCCTGTCGTGTCGTGTTTTCCTCAGATGCTGCGTGGTGAGCAGGTGTCTGAGTCTGTTTGGTTCAAGTGCCTTCCCGAGGCAACCTGCGGTTCACCTGCTGTTCAAGATCGAGTCTCCAGTTTGTCCTCGTCATTTCGAGTGAAAGTTGTGTTTTTTGATTGTATTTACTTTACTGGATTAAAGACTCTGTTTTCGCCAAGTCGCTTTTGGGTCCTCTTTCACCAGCATGACAGAAGGAACCGACCAAGGAATGGACCCAGCGACTTCAGACGCTCGTTACACTGCCGTCAAGATCCAAGGAGCCATGCTCGGCAGACACGAGCAGGAATTGTCTGCTGCTCGCCATGCCGTGGAGAACCTGGCCGCTCAGGTTTCCGACCTCTCTGGACAGTTCCAGAGTCTTCGTCTCGTGCCACCTGTTACTTCCTGGCCTGCCGAGCCTCCAGAACCTAGGGTTAATAACCCACCTTGCTACTCCGGGCAGCCCACTGAGTGCCGCTCCTTTCTCACGCAGTGTGAGATTGTGTTCTCTCTCCAACCCAACACATACTCTAGAGAGAGAGCTCGGGTTGCTTACGTCATTTCACTCCTTACTGGCCGGGCTCGAGAATGGGGCACAGCTATCTGGGAGGCAAGGGCTGATTGCTCTAACAAGTACCAGAACTTTAAAGAGGAGATGATTCGGGTTTTTGACCGTTCAGTTTTTGGTAGGGAGGCTTCTAGGGCCCTGGCTTCCCTATGCCAAGGTGAACGGTCCATAACGGATTATTCTATTGAGTTTCGCACTCTTGCTGCCTCTAGTGAGTGGAACGAGCCGGCGCTGATCGCTCGTTTTCTGGAGGGACTCCACGCAGTGGTTAAGGATGAGATTCTCTCCCGGGAGGTTCCTTCAGATGTGGACTCTTTGATTGCTCTCGCCATCCGCATAGAACGACGGGTAGATCTTCGTCACCGGGCTCGTGGAAGAGAGCTCGCATCAACGGTGTTTCCCTGCTCCGCATCGCAACCATCTCCCTCCTCTGGCTCAGAGACTGAGCCCATGCAGCTGGGAGGGATTCGCATCTCGACTAAGGAGAGGGAACGGAGGATCACCAACCGCCTGTGCCTCTATTGCGGAGTTGCTGGACATTTTGTTAATTCATGTCCAGTAAAAGCCAGAGCTCATCTGTAAGCGGAGGGCTACAGGTGAGCGCAACTACTCAAGTCTCTCCATCAAAATCCTGTACTACTTTGTCGGTCCATCTACGCTGGACCGGTTCGGGTGCTACATGTAGTGCCTTGATAGACTCTGGGGCTGAGGGTTGTTTCATGGACGAAGCATGGGTTCGGAAACATGACATTCCTTTCAGAGAGTTAGAGAAGCCTACGCCCATGTTCGCCTTAGATGGTAGTCATCTTCCCAGTATCAGATTTGAGACACTACCTTTAACCCTCACAGTATCTGGTAACCACAGTGAGACTATTTCTTTTTTGATTTTTCGTTCACCGTTTACACCTGTTGTTTTGGGTCATCCCTGGCTAGTATGTCATAATCCTTCTATTAATTGGTCTAGTAATTCTATCCTATCCTGGAACGTTTCTTGTCATGTGAAGTGTTTAATGTCTGCCATCCCTCCCGTTTCTTCTGTCCCTACTTCTCAGGAGGAACCTGGCGATTTGACAGGAGTGCCGGAGGAATATCATGATCTGCGCACGGTCTTCAGTCGGTCCCGAGCCAACTCCCTTCCTCCTCACCGGTCGTATGATTGTAGTATTGATCTCCTCCCGGGGACCACTCCTCCTCGGGGTAGACTATACTCTCTGTCGGCTCCCGAACGTAAGGCTCTCGAGGATTATTTGTCTGTGTCTCTTGACGCCGGTACCATAGTGCCTTCTTCCTCTCCGGCCGGGGCGGGGTTCTTTTTGTTAAGAAGAAGGACGGTACTCTGCGCCCCTGCGTGGATTATCGAGGGCTGAATGACATAACGGTTAAGAATCGTTATCCGCTTCCCCTTATGTCATCAGCCTTCGAGATTCTGCAGGGAGCCAGGTGCTTTACTAAGTTGGACCTTCGTAACGCTTACCATCTCGTGCGCATCAGAGAGGGGGACGAGTGGAAAACGGCGTTTAACACTCCGTTAGGGCATTTTGAGTACCGGGTTCTGCCGTTTGGTCTCGCCAATGCGCCAGCTGTTTTTCAGGCATTAGTTAATGATGTTCTGAGAGACATGCTGAACATCTTTGTTTTTGTCTATCTTGACGATATCCTGATTTTTTCTCCGTCACTCGAGATTCATGTTCAGCACGTTCGACGTGTTCTACAGCGCCTTTTAGAGAATTGTCTCTACGTAAAGGCTGAGAAGTGCTCTTTTCATGTCTCCTCCGTTACTTTTCTCGGTTCCGTTATTTCCGCTGAAGGCATTCAGATGGATTCCGCTAAGGTCCAAGCTGTCAGTGATTGGCCCGTTCCAAGGTCACGTGTCGAGTTGCAGCGCTTTTGGTGGCCGACTCAGGAGCGTGACACGCGCCGTTTCGTGGCTGCTTGTTCGGACTGCGCGCAGACTAAGTCGGGTAACTCTCCTCCTGCCGGTCGTCTCAGACCGCTCCCCATTCCTTCTCGACCATGGTCTCACATCGCCCTAGACTTCATTACCGGTCTGCCTTTGTCTGCGGGGAAGACTGTGATTCTTACGGTTGTCGATAGGTTCTCTAAGGCGGCACATTTCATTCCCCTCGCTAAACTTCCTTCCGCTAAGGAGACGGCACAAATCATTATCGAGAATGTATTCAGAATTCATGGCCTCCCGTTAGACGCCGTTTCAGACAGAGGCCCGCAATTCACGTCACAGTTTTGGAGGGAGTTCTGTCGTTTGATTGGTGCGTCCGTCAGTCTCTCTTCCGGGTTTCATCCCCAGTCTAACGGTCAAGCAGAGAGGGCCAATCAGACGATTGGTCGCATACTACGCAGCCTTTCTTTCAGAAACCCTGCGTCTTGGGCAGAACAGCTCCCCTGGGCAGAATACGCTCACAATTCGCTTCCTTCGTCTGCTACCGGGTTATCTCCGTTTCAGAGTAGTCTGGGTTACCAGCCTCCTCTGTTCTCATCCCAGCTTGCCGAGTCCAGCGTTCCCTCCGCTCAAGCGTTTGTCCAACGTTGTGAGCGCACCTGGAGGAGGGTGAGGTCTGCACTTTGCCGTTACAGGGCACAGACTGTGAGAGCCGCCAATAAACGCAGGATTAAGAGTCCAAGGTATTGTTGCGGCCAGAGAGTGTGGCTTTCCACTCGCAACCTTCCTCTTACGACAGCTTCTCGTAAGTTGACTCCGCGGTTCATTGGTCCGTTCCGTGTCTCCCAGGTCGTCAATCCTGTCGCTGTGCGACTGCTTCTTCCGCGACATCTTCGTCGCGTCCATCCTGTCTTCCATGTCTCCTGTGTCAAGCCCTTTCTTCGCACTCCCGTTCGTCTTCCTCCCCCTCCCGTCCTTGTCGAGAGCGCACCTATTTACAAGGTACATAAGATCATGGACATGCGTTCTCGGGGACGGGGTCACCAATACTTAGTGGATTGGGAGGGTTACGGTCCTGAGGAGAGGAGTTGGGTTCCGTCTCGGGACGTGCTGGACCGTGCACTCATTGATGATTTCCTCCGTTGCCGCCAGGATTCCTCTCGAGTGCGCCAGGAGGCGCTCGGTGAGTGGGGGGTACTGTCATGTTTTGTCATTTATTATCATGTCTTGTCCCTGTGCTTCCCATTCTATTCGTTTCCCTCTGCTGGTCTTATTAGGTTCTTTCCCTCTTTCTATCCCTCTCTCCCCTCCCTCTCTCACTCTCTCTCTCTCTTCTCTCTATCGTTCCGTTCCTGCTCCCAGCTGTTCCTATTCCCCTAATCATCATTTAGTCTTCCCACACCTGTTCCCGATCCTTTTCCCTGATTAGAGTCCCTTGAGTCTGTTTGGTTCAAGTGCCTTCCCGAGGCAACCTGCGGTTCACCTGCTGTTCAAGATCGAGTCTCCAGTTTGTCCTCGTCATTTCGAGTGAAAGTTGTGTTTTTTGATTGTATTTACTTTACTGGATTAAAGACTCTGTTTTCGCCAAGTCGCTTTTGGGTCCTCTTTCACCAGCATGACACTTTCTGCGAAGCCCCTAAATAAGATCTGGTGCAACCAATTACCTTCACTTAATTAGTTAAATAATGTACACCTGTGTGCAACCTAAGTGTCACATGATCTGTCACATGATCTCAGTATATATTCAGCTGTTCTGAATGGCCCACAGTCCACAACACCACCAAGCAAGCGGCCCCATGAAGAACAAGAAGCTCTCCAAACAGGTCAGGGACAAAGTTGTTTAGAGAAGTTCAGGTTTGGGTTATAAAAAAATATAATCAACATCCCAAGGAGCACCATTAAATCCATTACTTAAAAAATCTAAAGAATATGGCACCACACCAAACCTGCCAAGAGAGGGCAGCCCACCAAAACAAGCGGACCAGGCAAGCAGGGCATTAAACAGAGAGGACCAGGCAAGGAGGGCATTAATCAGAGAGGCAACAAAGAGACCAAAGACAACCCCGAAGGAGCTGGAAGCTCCACAGCGGAGATTGGAGTATCTGTCCATAGGGCCACTTTAAGCCATACACTCCACAGACCTGGGCTTTACGGAGGTGTGACCAGAAAAAATCATTGCTTAAAAATAAGAAAACAGGTTTGGTGTTTGTCAGAAGGCAGGTGGGAGACTCCCCAAACATATTGAAGAAGGTACTCTGGTCAGATGAGACTAAAATGTAGCTTTTTAGCCATCAAGGAAAACGCTATGTCTGGCGCAAACCCAACACCATCCCCACAGTGAAGAAGTGAAGAATGATGGTGGCAGCATCATGCTGTGGGGATGTTTTTCATTGGCAGGGACTGGGAAACTGGTCAGAATTGAAGGAATAATGGCTGGCGCTAAATACAGGGAAATTCTTGAGGGAAACCTGTTTCAGTCTTCCAGAGATTTGAGACTGGGACGGAGGTTCACCTTCCAGCAGGACAATGATCCTAAGCATACTGCTAAAACAACACTTGAGTGTTTTAAGGGGAAAGTTTAAGTGTCTTGGACTGGCCAACTCAAAGCCCATACCTCAATTAAATTGAGAATCTGTCGTATGACTTAAATATTGCTGATACCAGCGGAACCCATCCAACTTGAAGGAGCAGTTTTGCCTTGAAGAATGGGCAAAAATCCCAGTGGCTAGCTGTGCCAAGCTAATAGAGACATACCCCAAGAGACGTGCAGCTGTAATTACTGCACATGGTGGCTCTACAAAGTATTGACTTATTGGGGGGGGGTGAATAGTTATGCACGCTCAAGTTTTCCATTTTTTTTGTTTTCTTTCTTGTTTGTTTCACAATCAAAATGTTTTGTATCTTCAAAGTGGTAGGCATTTTGTGTAAATCAAATGATACAAACCCCCCCAAAAATCTATTTTAATTCCAGGTTGTAAGGCAACAAAATAGGAAAAATGCCAAGGGGGGTGAATACTTTCGCAAGCCTCTGTATACTCAATCTGCTATAGCCACTGACCTCTGTGAATGCTCAACTCACCCACACCCTGACCTCTGTGAAGGCTCAACTCATCCACACCATGACCTATGTCAACACACAACTCAACCACACCCTGCCCTCTGTGAAGTTCAATTAATCTAAAGATACACACGTGCACGAGAAAGCGCACTGACTCACACACACACACACGCATGCACACACACACGCGCATGCACGCACACACACACACACACACACACACACACACACACACACACACACACACACACACACACACACACACACACACACACACACACACACACACACACACACACACACACACACACACACACACACACACACACACACACCCTGATCTCTGTGTCTGTGGGGTCTTCTCATTGCCGGAGAGAATGAATGGGGAGTTTGGGAATGTTTAATGCTGTCGAAAAACAGATTGTGCTTCTAGGGAAAACTACTGACGTCACTCACTCACAGACACACAATACTTTAGACCTTACACTGATATTAAATCAGAATCAGAGTTTCTGAGATGGTTTGGTCAGGGAGACTAATGGAAAAACAGACACGATGTTTCATGGCTGTTGTTGTTTAGTTCAATACATTACTATTTTTATTTTTAGGGCGTGACCTAAAAGTAGTATTCCATTTGATAGAGTACAGGCTAGAGATCTCATACACACATCAAATATTAACCTGCAGGTAATGGACGTAGCCAGGACATTATCTGTTATCTCTCTCTCTCTCTTAATCTCTCTCTCTCTCTCTCTCTCTCTCTCTCTCTCTCTCTCTCTCTCTCTCTCTCTCTCTCTCTCTCTCTCTCTCTCTCTCTCTCTCTCTCTCTCTCAATCTCTCGCTCTCTCTCTTAATCTCTCAACTCACTCACTCACTCACTCACTCACACACACACACACACTCCTTGCTGACTTGTGAGTCGTAACCATTAGCATTGATTTCCGTTTCCCAGAGCGACCACTGTCACCGCGGCGATAGAGTGCATGCTGGGTCGTAAATTCACCAGCGCTACCGTCAGCACGACAACATCAGCTTCCACCCCCAGACAGCACTGGGAGTGTCTCTCTCTGTCACACACACACACACACACACACACACACACACACACACACACACACACACACACACACACACACACACACACACACACACACACACACACACACACACACACACACACACACACACACACACACACACACACACACACACACACACACACACACACACACACACACACACACACACACACACTGAATGTAGTCTGAAGGTGTGGTTCTATACAGACATAGTTAATTATTTGAAGCAGTACAGGCCAGTCTATAGTGAAGTGCAGGCATGTCTTTATCTACTGAGCCAGATGTGGTAGGCAGCATACTGAACAGTATAGCACCTCTGTCTTTTCACAGTCCGATTAGTGGCAACTGACTGCATCTCTTTATGGAGCTCCCTATGTTTGTGGACAACATAGGTCCTATGGCCAGATGCTCTTCAGCCTTTTGAGTAGGCCTGAAAGCTGTGCTCTCTCTTGGTATTTTATATTGGTCATGTCTTCTTGGGTGTTTCACAGTTCTGATCATTCTAAAGTCTTCTGAAGATTTACAGTTGAAGTTGGAAGTTTACATACACCTTAGCCAAATACATTTAAACATTTTTTCTCACAATTCCTGACATTTAATCCTCGTAAAAAATACTCTGTTTTAGGTCAGTTAGAATCACCACTCTATTTTCAGAATGTGAAATGTCAGAATATTTGTAGAGAGAAGGATTTATTTCAGCTTTTATTTCTTTCATCACATTCCCAGTGGGTCAGAAGTTTACATACACTCAATAAGTATTTGGTAGCGTTGCCTGTAACTTGTTTAACTTGGGTCAAACATTTCAGGTAGCCTTCCACAAGCTTCCCAGAATAAGTTGGGTGAATTCTGTCCCATTCCTCCTGACAGAGCTGGTGTAACTGAGTCAGGTGTGTAGGCATCCTTGCTCGCACATGCTTTTTCAGTTCTGCCCACACATTTTTTATGGGATTGAGGTCAGGGCTTTGAGATGGCCAGTCCAATACCTTGACTTTGTTGTCCTTAAGCCAATATTGTCACAACTTTGGAAGTATGCTTAAGGTCATTGTCCATTTGGAAGACCCATTTGCGACCAAGCTTTAACTTCCTGACTGATGTCTTGAGATATTGTTTCAATATATCTACATAATTTTCCTCCTCATGATGCCATCTATTTTGTGCACCAGTCTCTCCTGCAGCAAAGCACCCCCACAACAAAGGACCATTATTAGCATGTTTTAACCAATCCTATATAAATGGTAGATTATCAGACACGCAACAAGAAGATCTGATATCATTATTACTGAAACAGGACCCAAGTGGGTTATATAAAGATCCAGTCCATTAAAAAAATTGGAGACCTCTTACACTTCAGTGTTGTGATGAAAAAAATCCCAGCAAAATGCTTGGTGCATAGAATTTAAAAAGTATTGTCAGATATTATTCATCCTAATCAGACAGGTTTTTTACATGGACGATACATTGGAGACAATATAGGACAAGTACTGGAAACAATAGAATACTATGAAATATCGGGGACACCAGGCCTGGTTTTCATAGCTGATTTTGAAAAAGTACGACTGGAGTTTATATATAAATGCCTAGAATATTTCAATTTTGGGGAATCTCTTCTAAAATGGGTAAAATTGTGTATAGTAACCCTAGGTGTAAAATAGTAAATAATGGCTACATCTCAGAAAGTTTTAAACTCTCTAGAGGAGTAAAACAAGGTTGTCCACTATCGGCATATCTATTTATTATTGCCATCAAAATGTTAGCTGTTAAGATTAGATCAAACAATAATATTAAGGGATTAGAAATCCGTGGCCTAAAAACTAAAGGTGTCATTGTACGCTGACGACTCATGTTTTCTTTTAAAATCACAATTAGAGACACAATCACAATCTCCTCGTCCTCATAGAGGATCTAGATACTTTTGCTTTTCTCTCTGGATTAAAACCAAATTATGATAAATTTACTATATTACGTTTTGGTTCACTAGCAATTCTTTACATTACCATGTAGTTTACCAATAAAATGGTCTGACGGAGATGCTGACATACAAATACAAATCCCAAAAGAAAGAAATTATTTCATTCCAATACATTTTTATAGAAAGTTAGCAAAAATAGATCTTGCTATCATGGAAAGGAAAATGGAAAGGAAAATACCTGTCTATTTGTGGAAAAATCACCCTGATTAACTCTTTAGTCATATCACATTTACCTATTGTCTTATTGTTTTGCCTACACCTAGTGACCTGCTTTTTAAATTATATGAACATAAAATATTCCATTTTACTTGGAACGGCAAGCCAGATAAAAATTAAAAGGGCCTATTTATATAACGGATATGAATTTGGAGGGTAGAAATTATTAAATATTAAAGCATTAGACCTCTCACTGAAGGCATCAGTAATAAAACAGTTATACATAAATCCAAACTGGTTCTATAGTAAATTGGTACACATATCTCATTCTATGTTCAAGAAGGGCCTTTTCCCCTTTATTCAGATTACACCGGCCCTCTCTCGAATGTTTGAAAAGGGAAATCATCTCCAAAAGATCTTCCTTTTTTAAACAAGCCTTAGAAAGTTGGTTGAAATGTCAGTTTAATCCACCTGAAAAGACAGAACAAATAATACAACAAATATTGTGGTTAAATTCAAATATACTTATTGATTAAAAAAATGATATTTTTCGAATACATTTTTAAAAAAGGCATAATTTTTGTGAATGATATCATAAATTGGACTGGTGGAGTTATGTACACATGCAGCTAACACAGACATGGGAATTACCACAAAAATGGAAGAGGCAAGTATTTTTTAAATAAAAAATAAAAAAATTCCACCTTTATTCAACCAGGTAGGCTAGTTGAGAACTGTCACGACTTCCGCCGAAGTTGGCTCTCCTGCCTGTTCGGGCGGTGCTCGGCGGTCGTCGTCACCGTCCTACTAGCCACTACCGATCCCTTTTTCGTTTGTCTATTGGTTTTGTCTTATTAGTTTCACCTGTGTGTATTTTAGTTTAATTTACGTCCTTATATGTAGTAGGTTGTCCCGCCCTTGTTTTGTGCGGGATTGTTTTTGTATTCATGTCATTTGGTGTAGTGTTTGTGTTTTATTCTCCGGTCTATTTTTGATCCTGTGTTGGATTATTCACCCTGTGTGTTGGGTTGACCGTGTTTTTTGTGCACCGGAGAATAAACTGTCAAATATCTGAAACCTGAATCTCTGCGCCTGATTCCACCCACCTTGATAAAACGTGACAAGAACAAGTTCTCATTTGCAACTGGGACCTGGCCAAGATAAAGCATATCAGTGTGAACAGACAACACAGAGTTTCACATGGAGTAAACAATTAACAAGTCAATAACACAGTAGAGAAAAAAGGGGGAGTGTATATACATTGTGTGCAAAAGGCATGAGGAGGTAGGCGAATAATTACAATTTTGCAGATTAACACTGGAGTGATAAATGATCAGATGGTCATGTACAGGTAGAGATATTGGTGTGCAAAAGAGCAGAAAAGTAAATAAATAAAAACAGTATGGGGATGAGGTAGGTACAAATGGGTGGGCTATTTACCGATAGACTATTGACAGCTGCAGCGATCGGTTAGCTGCTCAGATAGCAGATGTTTGAAGTTGGTGAGGGAGATAAAAGTCTCCAACTTCAGCGATTTTTGCAATTCGTTCCAGTGAGGCAAGTAGAAGGGGAATAAAGTAAGGAACTTGTATGTCGGCCCTGTATTAAAGAACATAAATGGTTAAAGAAAAGTGTGATAAATAAAAACATATACCAATTTCATTTAAGGACCAAAAAACTGACAGCTGTGACATATAGATTGCAAAATAGTTGGGAAGAGATTTTCGATGTACCCATTCCATGGCACATGGTTTATGAATTGAAAAACTTGCAAAACTTCAAATTTTTCTATTTAAATTACTATACAAAATTCTTTCAACTAAGATAATGTTATATATATGGGGGACACAATCTTCCTAGCTCTGCACATTCTGCTGTGCGGAGGCAGAGTCATTAGATAATTTATTTTGGTATTGTCCATATGTAGCTCGTTTTTGGTCACAGGTCCAGGAATGGCTGAAGAATTGCAACATTTACCTGGAACTAACACTGGAGACAGCAATACTGGGTGATTTGAAAAGCCATAGTCAATCAAGCAATAATATCGTAATTATTTTAGCAAATTTTTTTATTTTAATTTACAATCTGTAGAAGCTATGAGAATAGAAAGGTTCAAGTCGTTTGTGAAGCATCACAGCACAGTTGAAAGACATATGGCAAATAGAACTCCAAAATGGATGATGTTGAGAGATAGATGGGAGGGGTTGAATGGAGCTGAAGGGACTGGATGATGTTGAGAGAGATGGGAGGGGTTGAATGGAGCTGAAGGGACTGGATGGTGTTGAGAGATAGATGGGAGGGGTTGAATGGAGCTGAAGGGACTGGATGATGTTGAGAGATAGATGGGAGTGGTTGAATGGAGCTGAAGGGACTGGATGGTGTTGAGAGATAGATGGGAGAGGTTGAATGGAGCTGAAGGGACTGGATGGTGTTGAGAGATAGATGGGAGTGGTTGAATGGAGATGAAGGGACTGGATGGTGTTGAGAGATAGATGGGAGGGGTTGAATGGAGCTGAAGGGACTGGATGGTGTTGAGAGATAGATGTGAGAGGTTGAATGGAGCTGAAGGGTCTGGATGGTGTTGAGAGATAGATGGGAGAGATTGAATGGAGCTGAAGGGACTGGATGGTGTTGAGAGATAGATGGGAGAGGTTCAATGGAGATGAAGGGACTGGATGGTGTTGAGAGACAGGTGGGAGAGGTTGAATGGAGTTGAAGGGACTGGATGATCTTGAGAGATAGATGGGAGACGTTGAATGGAGCTGAAGGGACTGGATGATGTTGAGAGATAGATGGGTTAGGTTGAATGGAGATGAAGGGACTAATAACAAGATAAAACATGTAGAACATACGGGGTCTTTAAAATGTATACAGGTTCAGAACTTTTGTGAAATAGCACAGTAACAAATAGAATCAAACTGGATGGACATCAGAAATAGAGGAAGGACTGAGAACAAACAAAAATAACTATTGTAAAATAGACTGTGAATGTAAAATGTGTATAATATGTATGAATTGCAGGTAGAAACAGAAGTGTTTATTAGTTTACTTCAATTGGGGGATCGGCGGTAGGGTTTGCAGGGAATAATAATAAAGGTATATTCTTTAAAAAAGTATGTATGTCTATATAGGTATGTGTATGTATGCATGTGTGTATGATGGATATATATATTTACCCCAAAAATATATTGGGGATTGGAAATGATGCAGACCATTATTTAGCTGTTCCATCCCTTAAAAAATATAAAAAATAAAAAGCACCCCCACAACCCCTTGCATCAAGGTTGGGATGGTGTTCTTTGGCTTGCAAGCCTCCCCCTTTTCCTCCAAACATAACAATGGTCATTATTGCCAAACCGTTCCAGAGGACATTTCTCCAAAATTACGATCTTTGTCCCCTTTTGCAGTTGCAAACCATTGTCTGGCTATTTTATGGCGGTTTTGGAGCAGCGGATTCTTCCTTGCTGAGCGGCCTTTTAGGTTATGTCGATATAGGACTCGTTTTACTGTGGATATAGATATTTTTGTACCTGTTTCCTCCAGCATCTTCACAAGGTCCTTTGCTGTTGTTCTGGGATTGATATGCACTTTTTGCACCAAAGTACGTTCATCTCTAGGAGACAGAACGAGTCTCCTTCCTGAGAGGTGTGACGGCTGCGTGTTCCCATGGTGTTTATACTTCCGTACTATTGTTTGTACAGATGAACGTGGTACCTTCAGGCATTTGGAAATTGCTCCCAAGGATGAACCAGAATTGTAGAGGTCTACAATTTTTTTTCAGTGGTCTTGGCTAATTTGTTTTAGATTTTCCAATGATGTCAAGCAAAGAGGCAATGTGTTTGAAGGTAGGCCTTGAACTCTCAACATAACTCACCTACTGTATTCTCAACATAACTCACCTACTGTACTCTCAACAAAACTCACCCACGGTACTCTCAACATGACTCACCTACCGTAATCTCAACATAACTCACCTACGGTACTCTCAACATAACTCACCTATGGTACTCTCAACATAACTCACCCACGGTACTCTCAACATAACTCACCTATGGTACTCTCAACATAACTCACCTATGGTACTCTCAACATAACTCACCTATGGTACTCTCAACATAACTCACCTACTGTACTCTCAACAAAACTCACCCACGGTACTCTCAACATGACTCACCTACCGTAATCTCAACATAACTCACCTACGGTACTCTCAACATAACTCACCTATGGTACTCTCAACATAACTCACTCTCAACATAACTCACCTATGGTACTCTCAACATAACTCACCTATGGTACTCTCAACATAACTCACCTATGGTACTCTCAACATAACTCACCTACGGTACTCTCAACATAACTCACCCACGGTACTCTCAACATAACTCACCTATGGTACTCTCAACATAACTCACCTATGGTACTCTCAACATAACTCACCTATGGTACTCTCAACATAACTCACCTATGGTACTCTCAACATAACTCACCTACGGTACTCTCAACATAACTCAACGGTATAACTCACCTACTGTACTCTCAACATAACTCACCTATGGTGCTCTCAACATAACTCACCTACTGTACTCTCAACATAACTCACCTACGTTACTCTCAACATAACTCAACTCAAGGAATTTATTTCTGGGTTGAAAAATTCCAGGAACTTTCAATAAATTAACTGTTTTTGTCCAAAATCTCAATTAGAGAATTCCCGGAATCAGGAGGGAATAAGCAGGAAATCCGGAATCCTCCAACACAATAGTGAAAGTTTTGCAACCATAGTCATGCCTAAGTATGTCTACCTAACAGTACATGCAGTTGCTTTATTTTCATCTAGGTTGCTGTGATCATGTCTCTTAGAAAAGTAAATTAGAAATCTTAACGTGGACTGTGATTCATCTGAGGGATGAGGCTGGTACCTGGGGAGGGGGTTGGTCCGTAGGGGCTTCTGAAACACCTGGGGAGCCAAGGCAAGAAGTCTGTCCCCTAGGCAATGTGTAAAGCAATATACAATATACCCAGAAGGCAGTGCAGCTTTTATGTCAATTATTCTCATTCCCTCGCTCGCTCTCTCTCTCTCTGAAGCTCAGGTTTGTTTCCTTCCACTAGCAACAACATTAAACACAACACACTGGAACACACACAACAATAACCTCAGGGGTGGCACCTGAGGGTAGTGCTGGGTCTGTCTGTCTGTCTGTCTGTCTGTCTGTCTGTCTGTCTGTCTGTCTGTCTGTCTGTCTGTCTGTCTGTCTGTCTGTCTGTCTGTCTGTCTGTCTGTCTGTCTGTCTGTCTGTCTGTCTGTCTGTCTGTCTGTCTGTCTGTCTGTCTGTCTGTCTGTCAGTCAGTCAGTCAGTCAGTCAGTCAGTCAGTCTGTGTGTGTGTGTGTGTGTGTGTGTGTGTGTGTGTGTGTGTGTGTGTGTGTGTGTGTGTGTGTGTGTGTGTGTGTGTGTGTGTGTGTGTGTGTGTGTGTGTGTGTGTGTGTGTGTGTGTGTGTGTGTGTGTGTGTGTGTGTCAGTCAGTCAGTGTGTGTGTGTGTGTGTGTGTGTATCAGTCAGTATGTCAGTCAGTGTGTGTGTGTGTGTGTGTGTGTGCCTTTCATCAAGTTCTATTGATATTGAATTTGTTTATACATGAATTTATTCAAATAATTATATTTTTTTGAAATATTGAATGATTTATTTGACAAATAACATTCAGGTAGAACAAGTGGAGTATTGAGATCAGAGTGGGCTGGAGGCTATAGATGTTTGTAATTTTAGATATTTGTACTGTATGTCATCATAAAATCAGGCTGAGTTTCTGCCCTCAATAATGTCAGTGGAATGTTTTTTTAAATGTTTTTTTTATTATCGTTGTAAAGTTAAAGTGCCAAAAGCCAGTCAGAATGATGATAATTACCTGCATAAATGTACGTATTGTCTGAAATCTTTAGGATATATCAAAATCATAACCTTTTTCTCTCTTTTGGAACAACAAAGTAAAATCTTTAGCAGACAAGACAGTACAGTATGTTTAATCAGGTATAGTTAGAATACTGTACAGTATGGTTTATCAGGTATAGTTAGAATACTGTACAGTATGGTTTATCAGGTATAGTTAGAATACTGTAGAGTATGGTTTATCAGGTATAGTTAGAATATTGTACAGTATGGTTTATCAGGTACAGTTAGAATACTGTACAGTATGGTTTATCAGGTATAGTTAGAATACTGTACCGTATGGTTTATCAGGTATAGTTAGAATACTGTACAATATGGTTTATCAGGTACAGTTAGAATACTGTATAGTATGGTTTATCAGGTATAGTTAGAATACTGTACCGTATGGTTTATCAGGTATAGTTAGAATACTGTACAATATGGTTTATCAGGTACAGTTAGAATACTGTATAGTATGGTTTATCAGGTATAGTTAGAATACTGTACCGTATGGTTTATCAGGTATAGTTAGAATACTGTAGAATATGGTTTATCAGGTATAGTTAGAATACTGTGCAGTATGGTTTATCAGGTATAGTTAGAATAATGTAGAGTATGGTTTATCAGGTATAGTGAGAAAACTGTACAGTATGGTTTATCAGGTATAGTTAGAATACTGTACAGTATGGTTTATCTAGTATAGTTAGAATACTGTACAGTATGGTTTATAAGGTATAGTTAGAATACTGTAGAGTACAGTTTATCAGGTATAGTTTGAATACTGTAGAGTATAGTATATCAGGTATAGTTAGAATACTGTAGAGTATGGTTTATCAGGTATAGTTAGAATACTGTAGAGTATAGTATATCAGGTATAGTTAGAATACTGTTGAGTATGGTTTATCAGGTATAGTTAGAAGAAACACTCAATCCTGACCAGAATGTATTATATGTGTGTGTGTGTGTGTGTGTGTGTGTGTGTGTGTGTGTGTGTGTGTGTGTGTGTGTGTGTGTGTGTGTGTGTGTGTGTGTGTGTGTGTGTGTGTGTGTGTGTGTGTGTGTGTGTGTGTGTGTGTGTGTGTGTGTGTGTGTGTACTGGTCTTCTGCTGTTATTGGGCCAAGCTAACAAATCAATACCTAGCAGTCCGGTGGGTCAAAGAGTAAACACACAGGCTTGCTGAACTCCATGCAGTCCACTGCCACAGTCATTAACACACACACACACACACACACACACACACACACACACACACACACACACACACACACACACACACACACACACACACACACACACACACACACACACACACACACACACTTGCAAACTACAAAATAACTTTGTATAGATTTTTGTCTGCTTATCTTTTAAAAGTGCGTCAGAGACACATTTTCATGCTATACATAATATGTCTGCAGAGGATAGCCTAAGACAGTTTATTAAAATGTAAATTAAGTCTATTCTTTTAAATGTTTTTCAACATAAGATTGAGTAGTTGAAAATATTTATAGCTAAACATGGCATTAAGTGGCATTAAGTAGACCTAAACTTGGCATGAATTATTGATACACATGGCATTAAGTATAGATACACATGGTATTACGTATATATAAACATGGCATTACGTATAGATAAACATGGCATTACGTATATATAAACATGGCATTAAGTATAGATACACATGGCATTACGTATATATAAACATGGCATTAAGTATAGATACACATGGCATTACGTATATATAAACATGGCATTACGTATATATAAACATGGCATTAAGTATAGATAAACATGGCATTAAGTATAGATAAACATTGCATTAAGTATATATAAACATGGCATTAAGTATATATAAACATGGCATTAATTATAGATACACATGGCATTAAGTATAGATAAACATTGCATTAAGTATCGATAAACATGGCATTTAGTGGCATTAAGTATAGCTAAACATAGCATTATGTATAGATAAACATGGCTGAAAGTATAGATAAACATGGCTTAAAGTATAGATAAACATGACATTAAGTATATATATATATATACATTTCCTTAAGTATATTAAGAGTAGATAAACATGACAGATGGTCAACAGAAATACTCCTCTCTCTCTTTTCTTCTCCATCCCCATCACACCTCCCCCTCTTTTGATCGACAGCAACACTTCCTGTAGCTGAAAAGTGGTTTCCTCTCTTCCTTCCTCCCTCTGTCAGTTATTAACTCTCCCTCTCTCCTTGTCTCTCCATCCATCCTCCCTCCCTCTGTCAGTTATTAACTCTCCCTCTCTCCTTGTCTCTCCATCCATCCTCCCTCCCTCTGTCAGTTATTAACTCTCCCTCTCTCCTTGTCTCTCCATCCATCCTCCCTCCCTCTGTCAGTTATTAACTCTCCCTCTCTCCTTGTCTCTCCATCCATCCTCCCTCCCTCTGTCAGTTATGAACTCTCCCTCACTCCTTGTCTCTCCATCCATCCTCCCTCCCTCTGTCAGTTATTAACTCTCCCTCTCTCCTTGTCTCTCCATCCATCCTCCCTCCCTCTGTCAGTTATTAACTCTCCCTCTCTCCTTGTCTCTCCATCCATCCTCCCTCCCTCTGTCAGTTATTAACTCTCCCTCTCTCCTTGTCTCTCCATCCATCCTCCCTCCCTCTGTCAGTTATTAACTCTCCCTCTCTCCTTGTCTCTCCATCCATCCTTCCTCCCTCTGTCAGTTATTAACTCTCCCTCTCTCCTTGTCTCTCCATCCATCCTCCCTCCCTCTGTCAGTTATTAACTCTCCCTCTCTCCTTGTCTCTCCATCCATCCTTCCTCCCTCTGTCAGTTATTAACTCTCCCTCTCTCCTTGTCTCTCCATCCATCCTCCCTCCCTCTGTCAGTTATTAACTCTCCCTCTCTCCTTGTCTCTCCATCCATCCTTCCTCCCTCTGTCAGTTATTAACTCTCCCTCTCTCCTTGTCTCTCCATCCATCCTCCCTCCCTCTGTCAGTTATTAACTCTCCCTCTCTCCTTGTCTCTCCATCCATCCTCCCTCCCTCTGTCAGTTATTAACTCTCCCTCTCTCCTTGTCTCTCCATCCATCCTCCCTCCCTCTGTCAGTTAAAACCTGGGGGCCTGTGGCAGTATTCGGTAATTCAGTTGACTGACGTGCCCAAAATAAAATGAATGTTACTCAGGCCCAGACGCTAGGATATGCATATAATTGGTAGTATTGGATATAAAACACGTGGACGTTTCTAAAACTGTTATAATAATGTCTGTGAGTATAACTGAACATATTTGGCAGGCGAACACCCAAGGAGAATCCATCTAGAATAAAACTTTTTTTGGTGTCTGCCCATCCAAAGGAATACCTCCCAGATTGCAGTTCCTAGGGCTTACACTAGATATCAACAGTCTTTATAAAGAGTGTCAGGCTTATGTTTTGAAAAAATAGCTAGAATTCGTGGTTTTTCTAGGTGGCTCTCATTTTGGCTGTAGTATTGTGGCGCACGTATTTAGTTATTTATCTCCGGTAATGAACATACTATTCTCTGTCTTAAATGTTATCATTTATTTACATATTAGGGTACCTGAGGATTGATTAGATATGTTGTTTGACTTGGACAACGTTTTTGGACAAAGTTTATTGGTAAATTTGTGATTCATTTTGTATGCATTTTGAACGAGGGGAAACAGGTGGATTATTGAATGAAGCGCGCCAACTAAACTGACTTTTTGGGATATAAAGAAGGACTTTATCGAACAAAACAACCATTTAATGTGTAGCTGGGACCCTTGGGATTGCAAACAGAGCAAGATCTTCAAAGGTAAGTGATTTCTTTTTGCGCTATTTCTGACTTTCTTGACACATCTGCTTGTTTAGAAAATGTTTGTAATGCTTTTGTATGCGGGATGCTGTCCTCAGATATTCGCATGGTATGCTTTCGCCGTAAAACCTTTTGAAATCTGACAAAGCGGCTGGATTAACAAGAAGTTAAGTTTTTAAACGATGTAAGACACTTGCATTTTCATGAATGTTTAAATATTATGATTTTGTATTTTGAATTTGGCGCGCTCTGATTTCACCGGATGTTGTCGAATTTGATCCCGTTAACTTCTTGACGCTACCCATCCTTTAAGCGGAATAATTGTCATCAGCAATCGCTGAACAGCATAGCGCCTCAGTCAAATAATATTACTAAAATATTCATATTCATGAAATCACAAGTGCAATATTGTAAAACATAGCTTAGCCTTTTGTTTACTTCTTATGGTATAGGGGACGCGTGCGTCCCACTTGGCCAAAACCAGGGAAAATGCAGCGCTGCAAATTCAAATAAATTGATATAAAAATCTAACTTCCATTAAATCACACATGTAAGATACTCAATTAAAGCTACACTCGTTGTGAATCCAGCCAAGATGTCAGATTTTAAAAAGGCTTTTCGGCAAAAGCATAAGATGCTATTATCTGCTGATAGCACAACAGTAAACAAAGAGGGTAGCATATTGCAACCCTGCAGGCGCTACACAAAACGCAGAAATAAAATATAAAACATGCCTTACCTTTGACAAGCTTCTTTTGTTGGCACTCCAATATGTCCCATAAACATCACAATTCGTCCTTTTGTTCGATTAATTCCGTCCATATATATCCAAAATGTCAATTTATTTGGCACGTTTGATCCAGAAAAAAAACAGCTTCCAAAATGCGGAACGTCACTACAAAATATTTCAAAAGTTGCCTATAAACTTTGCCAAAATATTTCAAACTACTTTTGTATTACAACTTTAGGTATTTTTAAACGTTAACGGGATTTCCGCGCTAAGTTAATACCTCTCCCTCTCTCCTTGTCTCTCCGTCCATCCATCCTTCCTCCCTCTGTCAGTTAACCAGTCTAGCGGAACAGCCAATAGCCAATGAAATTGCAGGGCGCCAAATACAAATCAACAGAATTCTCATAAATCAAATTTCTCAAACATAGAAGTATTAGGCACCATTTTAAAGATATAATTCTCGTTAATCCAGCCACAGTATCTGATTTCAAAAATGCTTTACAGCAAAAGCTCCACAAACAATTATGTTAGGTTACCACCAACTCACAGAAAAACCCAGCCATTTTTCCAGAGAGGAGTCAGAAAAAGCACAAATAGAGATAAAATTAACTTCTTATGGCTGCAGGGGCAGTATTGAGTAGCTTGGATGAAAGATGCCCAGAGATGCCCAGAGTAAACGGCCTGTTCCTCAGTCCCAATTGCTAATATATGCATATTATTATTTGTTTTAGATAGAAAACACTCTGAATTTTCTAAAGCTATTTGAATGATGTCTGTGAGTATAAGAAAACTCACATGGCAGGCACAAACCTGAGAAGAAATCCAAACAGGAAGTGGGAAATCTGAGGTTGGTCGATTTTCAACCCGATTTTCAACCCAGCCCCTGTTGAATACACAGAGGGATATTGGTTATATTGCACTTCCTAAGGCTTCCACTAGATGCCAACCGTCTTTAGAAACTTGAATGAGGCTTCTACTGTGATGTGGAGCCGGATGGGAACTGTTTGAGTCAGTGGTCTGGCAGAGAGCCAGGTCCTGGTCATGCGCATTTCGCATGATAGCGACCTGCATTCCATGGCTTTTCTACAGACAATGGAATTCTCCAGTTGGAACATTATTGAAGATTTATGATAACAACATCCTAAAGATTGATTCTTTACTTAGTTTGAAGTGTTTCTAAGACCTGTAATATAACTTTTTGAAGTTTTCGTCCTCAGTTTGGCTGGACCTGCACGAGCGTTTGGATTTGTGTACTAAACGCGTAAACCTAAGTAGCTACTTGGACAAAAATAATGGACATTATCAAACAAAACAAACACACGGGATTGCAGCCCTAAGACTTAATCACTAACCTTTGATGTTCTTCATCAGATGCCACTCATAGGACTTCATGTTACACAATAAATACATGTTTTGTTCGGTAAAAACGTATTTTACATTGGCGTGTTATGTTCAGTAGTTCCAAAACATGCAGTGATATTGCAGAGAGCCTCAAGAATTCAGAAATACTCATTATAAATGTTGATGAAAAATCAAGTGTTATGCATTGAACTTTAGATACACTTCTCCTTAACTTGTTGAGTCTAGGGGGCAGTATTTTCGTTTTTGGATAAAAAAAAACATACCCATTTGAAACTGCCTATTTCTCAGGCCCAGAAACTAGAATATATATATAATTGTCAGATTAGGATAGAAAACACTGTTTCCAAAACTGTCAAAATATTGTCTGTGAGTGTAACAGAACTGATATTGCAGGCGAAAAATCTGAGGAAAATCCAACAAGGAAGTGTTGTTTTTCCTGAATGCTCTCTGTTCCATTGGATGCCATGCCTCTATTTAAAGGGATATCAATGAGATTCATTTTCCTATGGCTTCCTCATGGTGTGAACAGTCTTTAGACATAATTTAAGGCTTTTATTTTGAAAAATGAGTGAGAAAGAACCCATCGCGTCAGTGGATGGCTGGGTGCCAGCAGAGTTTTTCATGCGCAAAAGCCATTTTCTCTCTCTCGCCTATGGAAGAAGCTACATCCTGGTTGACATATTATCAATTATTATCAACTGCCTTATATATTGTAAAAACAACCTGAAGATTGATTATGAAAAACATTTGACATGTTTCTACGACCATTACGGATACTATTTGGAATTTTTGTCTGCGATGTTCTGACTGCCTGTGGATTTCTGAACATAACGCTCCAAACAAATGGAGGTATTTTGGATATAAAAATAATCTTTATGGAACAAAAGGAACATTTATTGTGTAACCGGGAGTCTCGTGAGTGCAAACATCTGAAGATCATCAAAGGTAAGCGATTTAATTTATTGCTTTTCTGACTTTTGTGACCTGTCACGCCTTGGTCATTGTATTTTGTGTTTTTGTTATATGTTTGGGTAGGCCAGGGTGTGACATGGGTTTATATGTTGTGTTTCGCATTGGGGTTTGTAATATTTGGGATCGCGGCTGATTAGGGGTGTGTCTAGTTAGGCTTGGCTGCCTGAGGCGATTCTCAATCAGAGTCAGGTGCTTGTCGTTGTCTCTGATTGGGAACCGTATTTAGGTAGCCTGAGTTCGCGTTGTATTTTGTGGGTGTTTGTTCCTGTCTCTGTGTAGTAGTCACCAGATAGGCTGTAATTAGTTTCACATTTCGTTTGTTGTTTTCGTAATTCAGTTATTTCATGTACTGTTTTCATTCATTAAAGTCATGAGTAACCTACACGCTGCATTTCGGTCTGACTCTCTTCATTCAACAGACGAACGTCTTTACATGACCAATCTACTTGGCTGCTAGCTGTTGTAATATTTGGTCTACTGAGAGAGATGTTCTTACATAAACACTTGGTATGCTTTCGCTGAAAACCTTTTTTGAAATCTAACACACCAGGTAGATTAACAACAAGCTAAGCTGTGTTTTGCTATATTGCACTTGTGATTTCATTAAAATTAAATATTTTTAGTAATATAGTTTGAATTTGGCGCGCTGCATCTCAGCGGATGTTAACTTCTTGGATATAGTGGGCGCTCTTTTAATTTATGGATAAAAAAACGTTCCCGTTTTAAACAAGATATTTTATCATGAAAAGATGCTTGACTATGCATAGAATTGACAGCTTTGGAAAGAAAACACTCTGACGTTTCCAAAACTGCAAAGATATTGTCTGTGAGTGCCACAGAACTAATGTTACAGGCGAAACCAAGATGAAATTTCATACAGGAAGTGCCCCAGATTTTGAATGCGCTGTGTTCCAATGTCTCCTTATATGACTGTGTATGGGTCACGACTGAGCTTAGACTTTCTGTCATTGCCCCAAGGTGTCGACAACATTGTGACGTATTTGTAGGCAAATCATTGGAAGATTGACCTTAAGAGACTACATCTACCAGGTGGCCGCTTGGTGTCCTCCGTTGCAATTATTGAGTAATCTCCAGCTGCGTGTATTTTTCGTTTGCTTCGAGGAGAAACACAGCTGCCACGAATGATTTATCATCGAATAGATATGTGAAAAACACCTTGAGGATTGATTCTAAACAACGTTTGCCATGTTTCTGTCAATATTATGGAGTTCATTTGGTAAAAAGTTTGGCGTTGTAGAGACTGCATTTTCTGATTTTTTTCTTAGCCAAACGTGGTGAACAAAATTGAATCTTTTTGGAAAAACTGAACATTTGCTATCTAACTGAGAGTCTCCTCATTGAAAACATCCGAAGGTCTTCAAAGGTAAATTATTTTATTTGAATGTTTTTCTTGTTTTTGTAAAAACGTTGCCTGCTGAATGCTAGGCTTAATGCTATGCTAGCTATCAATACTCAAATGCTTGTGTAGCTATGGTTGAAAAGCATATTTTGAAAATCTGAGATGACAGTGTTGTTAACAAAAGGCTAAGCTTGTGAGTGAATATATTTATTTAATTTCATTTGCGATTTTCATGAATAGTTAACGTTGCGTTATGGTAATGAGCTTGAGGCTATAATTACGCTCCCGGATACGGGATTGCTCGACGCTAGAGGTTAATGAAAATGATTCCGCTAACGGGGTGGGTGCGTCAAGATTAATGAAACCGCTGTGTCAGATTTCAAAAAAACTTTATGGAAAAAGCATAATCTGAGTACGGCACTCAGAGCCTAAAACAGCCAACAGAAATATCCGCCACTTTGCGCAATCAACCGAAGTCATAAATAGCATTATAAATATTTACTTACCTTTGATGATCTTCATCAGAATGCACTCCCAGGAATCGCAGTTCCACAATAAATGTTTGTTTTGTTCGATAATGTTCATCATTTATGTCCATTTATCTCCAAATATATTATTTTGTTAGGGTGTTTGGTAAACAAATCCAAAAGCTTGTTCAGGTCCAGTCGGACTAAAAGTTCATAAAAGTTATATTACAGGTCGAAGAAAATTGTTAAACTAAGTATAGAATCCATCTTTAGGATGTTTTTATCATAAATGTTCAATAATATTTCAACCGGAGAATTCCATTGTCTCTAGAAAAGCAATGGAACGAGAGATACCTCTCATGAAATGCACATGACTGAGAAAGAGGCTGCTGGCAGATCCCTTAGTCAAACAGCTCTCATCCGGCCCCCCTTCACATGAGAAACCTGAAACAACGTTCTACAGACGGGTGACATCTAGTGGAAGCCTTAGGAAGTGCAACATAACCCATATCCCACTGTGAATTCGATAGGGTCTGAGTTCAAAAACTACTCAGGACTTCTCAAAACCTATTCAAAAACTTCTTAGGTTTTTGCCTGCCATATAATTTCTGTTATACTCACAGACATCATTCAACAGTTTTAGAAACTTCAGAGTGTTTTCTATCCAATACTAATAATAATTAGCATCTGGGACTGAGTAGGAGGCAGTTCACTCTGGGCATGCTATTCATCCAAAAGTGAAAATGCTGCCCCATATCCCAAAGATACCTCTCCCTCTCTACTTGTCTCTCCGTCCATCTAACCTTCCTCCCTCTGTCAGTTAACCTTTCTGGTGCAGGCGTTCTGCTATCGACCCACCTCTACAACATCCGGTGAAATTGCAGAGCGCCAAATTCAAAACACAGAAATAGTCATAATAAACATTCATAAAAATACAAGTGTTATACCTCGGTTTAAAGATTAACATCTTGTTAATCCAGCTGCTTTGACAGATTTCAAAAAGGTTTTATGGCAAAAGCATACCATGTGATTATCTGAGGACAGCACCCGCTTACAAAAGCATACCATGTGATTATCTGAGGACAGCACCCGCTTACAAAAACATACCATGTGATTATCTGAGGACAGCACCCGCTTACAAAAACATACAAACATTTTACAACCAAGTAAAGGAATTACAAAAGTAAAAAATAGTGATAAAATTCATCACTTAACTTTTAAGATATCATATGGTTGCAGTCACAAGAGTCCCAGCTACACAATACATGTTTGTTTTGTTCAATAAAGTCCCTTTTTATATCCCAAAAACTCTGTTTTGTTGGCTCGTTTTGTTCAGTAATCAAACATGCCAAACGATGTTTAGAACTAATCCTCAAATTGTCAATTGTCTAATTAATCGATAATATTTCAACCAGGCAATAGCATATTCAATAGAAACAAAGAAGGGCGCTCACTCGCTCAAACCAGCTCTGCATTCTTCTTCAGTCCACTGACAGAAAGGTCTCTTTCTTCTTCATTCTTCAGAAAACAAGCTTGAAACAATTTCTAAAGACTGTTGACATCTAGTGGAAGCCATAAGAACTGCAATCGGGGTCCTAACCTATTAGATACTCTATGGGCATTCAATTGAAAATACCCACATCAAAAAAATCCCACTTCCTGGATGGATTTTCCTCAGATTTTCGCCTACCATATCAGTTCTGTTATACTCACAGATATTTTCTTAACAGTCTTGGACACTTTGGAGTGTTTTCTATCCAAATCCACCAATTATATGCAGATGCTAGCTTCTAGGCCTGAGTAACAGGCAGTTTACTTTGGGCACATTTCTCATCCAGACGTCGAAATACTGCGCCCAAGTCATAAGAAGTTTAAATTCCGCTCCCTCTGTCCTTGTCTCTCTGTTCATCCATCCTTCCTCCCTATGTCAGTTAATACCTCTCCCTCTCTCCTTGTCTCTCCCTCCTTCTGTCCTTCCCCTGCTGTCAGTAGTGCTACACTCTCCCTCCTCCTCCCTCTCTTCCCTCCTCCCTCTCTCCGTTGCTGCCAGCTGCTCAGTCGTGTCGTGGCCCAGCAGATGTCACAACTCAACCAGTTGGAAGACAGCAGGGGGAGGGAGGGGATTGGATGGAGAGGAGTATGGAGCAGGAACGACAAGGGAAAGGAGAGGAGGAAAGTGTGGAGGGGAGGGGAGAGAGGAGAGAAGGCGGTTGGCGTATGGCAGGGAGACAGGCAAGTGTGTGAATGAGTACGACGTGTGTGTATGTGTGGCAGAGTGCCAGCTGTGCCATCTGTCTGCCTGGCAGGGCTGCTCTCATTAACACAGGGGTTAATAGGAGTGGCAGCTCAACGCTAGTGTCTAACATCACCCTCGGGACACATTGGAGAAGAGGGCTCAGTGTGGGTGTGTGTGTTGCCACATTGACACACAAATGGTTCACAGCAACCTGCTTGGATTGATATTAACCCGGGCACGTGTGGTGTAAGGTAGTACTCTGTGTGTGTGTGTTTGTCTTTCTTTGTGCACGTGCTTACGCGGGCGTGCGTTATTATTAATGAATGAATTACGCCTTGCTGCTGTAATGATGTAGGAAGAATTGGGTTTACAAAACCAAAGACTACCGCCCTGGGGGCACCCACAAACAGACACACACACACACACACACACACGCACGCACGCACACACACACACACACACACACACACACACACACACACACACACACACACACACACACACACACACACACACACACACACACACACACACACACACACACACACACACACACACACACACACACACACACACAGGCCGAACGATGGGGGTTGTAATTTGCATGTTATTACTGCATACTCATAACTAATTGTGTTAGGCTTGGCTATTAGCTCTGAGTGACAGGTTGAGAAATCGAGAGGCAGTTTCAATAACACACACACACACCAATATCCTATTTGCCTGTCCGTCTCTCAGCCCTGTACATTATCATCATAACAGTCTGTTCTAAATGGAGCCGCTTCCCTCATCTCTCCTCATGACATAATGTAATTTATTAATAAACACTATAATTTTCTGTCAATGTACAGCCCACATCAGCGCACGCTCCTAACAGACGGATAGCTGTGTCCCAAATTGCATTCCCACACAAAGCGACAAAACATATTAACCTATAACGAATGCTGTATAGTTTAGCGGGATACATTTTCTGCCCTTACCTTGCTTGTGCATTTATCGAGATTGCAGGGTGTACTTTTCTTAATTTGAAAATATGAAATTGCTACTCAATTTACTTGGAGAAAATGGTTTCATTGCATGTCAACAGGGGAATATGTTTCTCTTAATGTAGGCTCTTATTAAAAATGAACAAGAGAAGTGAAAGAATACGCAGCCTACGGTTTCTTCTGTCATCCCTGTTTCTACCAGGCTAGTGGATAGCCTGAGTATTGGAGACTTCTGTGACACAGGTATAGAGGATGAAGTAAAGCTCTGAAGTCTGCCACGGACACCCACATGACTACTGCCCCTGTGGCAGAGCTTGACTGGCATGCTGAAAGAGACAGACATGGCGTGTGTGCGTTGGTGCGTGTGTGTGTGTGTGTGCGCCCGTGTGTGCGTCCATGCACGTGCTTGTGTCAAGATAGACAGGCTCTCTTATCCCAGCATGTGAGAGTGTTTAAGCCCTGGTACAATCTGCAGTCCTTAGAAAAAAACGCCCTGTTTCACAAAATAGCTCCAAAATTGGCTGCACTTACTTCCTATTCAACAGCCCATTTCTCTATTCAACTCTCTCATTTCAAACCTATCCCTCCTAAAGCACCCTGTTCCACGTTTCAGCTGGTTTTATGCTTCCGGAGATTTCTACCCGTAGAACGGCAGCTAGGTCAGAGAAGGTAATGAAATTGCAGATAATTGAGACAAAATTCTGTCTATTTGGGAAATGGTTTTTGAAAGTAACCCTCTAGCAACATGTAAAAAAAAGACAGAAACATTGGCACTTTTGAGATGTTGAGGACTAAAACGTTCATATAATTAGTGTCTTATGACTACTAGTGTATAATATATGTTTTAATAACATGTACCACAATATGTGTTCTTTGCCTGGTGAAATATACTAATATACATCATTTTAATATCTAAATTCTCTCTGAGCCTGGGGACTTTGGGAGAGTATGTGTTTCATTGCTGTGTGATCTGTCTGTTGCTCTTCCTCCCTCTTCTCTTCAGACACGTAAAGACAGCTGTCAAGCTCACAGACAGCTTCTGCAAATCTACATAGGTCTATTCCCACTGTAGGCAACTTGTTTGTGTGTGAAGGCCTACAGTATGTGTGTGTTTCACATCGGGTTTAGAGTGAAGATAACCCTATCCATGCCTGCATTGTTTTGAGCATTATTTTTGTAATGACATTATGAGGTCAATATGGGTACAGGAGGATGATTTCTCTTGGCAGTCTCTCTCTGCTGCAACCATAGAGCCCCTTAACCCTGACGTAGAACATCTGAGGAGTCAGCTGAGGTCTGGAGACAGGACCATCCTCAGTTTGGAGAGAGACATCAAGACCTGAGGACTGGAGACAGGACCATCCTCAGTTTGGAGAGAGACATCAAGATCTGAGGACTGGAGACCGGACCATCCTTAGTTTGGAGAGAGACATCAAGACCTGAGGACTGGAGACAGGACCATCCTCAGTTTGGAGAGAGACATCAAGACCTGAGGACTGGAGACAGGACCATCCTCAGTCTGGAGAGAGACATCAAGACCTGAGGACTGGAGACAGGACCATCCTCAGTTTGGAGAGAGACATCAAGACCTGAGGACTGGAGACAGGACCATCCTCAGTCTGGAGAAAGACATCAAGACTGGAGAATAACACAGACAGTGAGAATAAGGTTTGGAGGAGGGGAAATTGGATGCACACACGGACACACACACACGGACACACACACACACACACACACACACACACACACACACACACACACACACACACACACACACACACACACACACACACACACACACACACACACACACACACACACACACACACACACACACACACACACACACACACACACACACACACACTCACACACACTCACACTCACACTCACACTCACACTCACACTCACACTCACAGACAGACTGAGGTATGGAGGAGATACAGAGAGGAGACAAAGCATATTATGAAATGCAACGATTGTCTTTTTTCTTCTTGTCTCGGCAATTCCTTATTCCTTGATACCATGGATGTAACTGTTTTCTTGTTGTTGTGTTTTTTCCTGGATGTGGTCGTTTTTACGATATTACTGTGGCGGTGTAGCCAACTGCGCTACATGTGTTGTGTGTTAAATTGTGTGTTCTGTTTGGATGAATGACAAACACATTCAGACCCCAGGTTACAAAATGGCCGCCCAGATTTAACCAGTGAGTTTTACTGCTTTCCCACACCTCCTTATGAAGTCTCACGAAATTACACACACCACTGTGTTATTACAGTAACTGCATGGGGCTAGTGCTAACACACTATATACACACATGCGTGTATACACACACACACAACACTTGTGTTAAATCAAAGTACTTAGCTTGTTGATTGTGTGTTTGTTTGTGTGGTGATTTAACCCCTTTGAATGTTCCTAGACGTTCCAGGGTAGCGGTGATGTGGTGTATATCTTCAGCGCCAGGTGTCTGCTCCACAGTACCTCCAGAGGGGGAAGGTAACAGATATCACTGAGAGATACATCACCATCACCAAGCTACACACACAGATACAACTACGGCAACAGGAGGGGACAGACACACACTCAAAGATAACGGTTACACACACATGTACATGCAGCTTCCGAACAGAAGGATAGTGTAAGAGAACTACAACAGGTGGTGTACAAACAGGAACTGTGGAAAGCAGAAGATGAGCAAAGTAAGAAAAGAGGAAGACAAAAGGAAAGAGAAGCAGAGGAACAGAGGAAGAGGAGAGAAGGAAAGAGAAGCAGAGGAAGAGGAGAGAAGGAAAGAGGAGCAGAGGAACAGAGGAAGAGGAGAGAAGGAAAGAGGAAGCAGAGGAAGAGGAGAGAAGGGAAGAGAAGCAGTGGAAGAGGAGAGAAGGAAAGAGAAGCAGAGGAAGAGGAGAGAAGGAAAGAGAAGCAGAGGAAGAGGATAGAATGAAAGAGAAGCAGAGGAAGAGGAGAGAATGAAAGAGAAGCAGAGGGAGAGGAGAGAAGGAAAGAGAAGCAGAGGAAGAGGAGAGAAGGAAAGAGGAGCAGAGGAAGCGGAGAGAAAGAAAGAGGAGCAGAGGAAGAGGAGAGAAGGAAAGAGGAGCAGAGGAAGAGGAGAGAAGGAAAGAGAAGCAGAGCAGAGGAAGAGAGGAGAGAAGAGGAGAAGGAAAGAGAAGCAGAGGAGGAGAGGAGAGAAGGAAAGAGAAGCAGAGGAAGAGAAGAGAGAAGGAAGAAGAGAAGCAGAGGATCAGAGGAAGAGGAGAGAAGGAAAGAGAAGCAGAGGAAGAGGAGAGAAGAGGAAAGAGAAGCAGAGGAAGAGGAGAGAAGCAGAGAACAGAGGAAGAGGAGAGAAGGAAAGAGAAGCAGAGGAAGAGGAGAGGAAGTAAAGAGAAGCAGAGGAAGAGGAGAGAAGGAAAAGAAGCAGAGGATCAGAGGAAGAGGAGAGAAGGAAAGAGAAGCAGAGGAAGAGGAGAGAAGGAAGAGAAGCAGAGGAAGAGGAGAGAAGGAAAGAGAAGCAGAGGAAGAGGAGAGAAGGAAAGAGAAGCAGAGGAAGAGGAGAGAGTAAAGAGAAGCAGAGGAAGAGGAGAGAAGGAAAGAGAAGCAGAGGATCAGAGGAAGAGGAGAGAAGGAAAGAGAAGCAGAGGAAGAGGAGAGAAGGAAAGAGAAGCAGAGGAAGAGGAGAGAAGGAAAGAGAAGCAGAGGAAGAGGAGAGAAGGAAAGAGAAGCAGAGGAAGAGGAGAGAAGTAAAGAGAAGCAGAGGAAGAGGAGAGAAGGAAAGAGAAGCAGAGGATCAGAGGAAGAGGAGAGAAGGAAAGAGAAGCAGAGGAAGAGGAGAGAAGGAAAGAGAAGCAGAGGAAGAGGGGAGAAGGAAAGAGATGCAGAGGAAGAGGAGAGAAGGAAAGAGAAGCAGAGGAAGAGGAGAGAAGGAAAGAGAAGCAGAGGAAGAGGAGAGAAGGAAAGAGAAGCAGAGGAAGAGGAGAGAAGGAAAGAGGAGCAGAGGAAGAGGAGAGAAGAGACAGCATGACGAGCACAGAAAAAAAGTGAAGCATGATGGAAGAAGAGAGAAGAGGAACGAGAGAATGTGAGAAGAAGGCAGATATTTTGAATGCTGAGATCAGGGGTGAGGTAGACATTTTGAATGCTGAGATCAGGGTCGAGGCAAACATTTTGAAAGCTGAGATTAGGGGTGAGGCAGACATTTTGAATGCTGAGATCAGGGTTGAGGCAAACATTTTGAATGCTGAGATCAGGGTTGATGCAGACATTTTGAATGCTGAGATCAGGGTTGAGGCAAACATTTTGAATGCTGAGATCAGGGTTGAGGCAAACATTTTGAAAGCTGAGATTAGGGGTGAGGCAGACATTTTGAGTGCTATGATCAGGGGTGAGGCAGACATTTGGAATGCTGAGATCAGGTTTGAGGTGGACATTTTGAGTGCTGTGATTAGGGGTGAGGCAGACATTTTAATTCTGAGATCAAGGTTGAGGTAGATAAGGTTGGTTAACTTTGTAACCCTTAGGCACAGATCTTGGATCAGCTTACCAACACTGCTACTCCTTGTATATAGCCTCATTATTGTTATTTTATTGCAACTTTTTATTTAGCAACTATTTGTCTTACTTTTTAACTCTGTATTGCTGGGAATGGGCTCGTAAGTTAGCACTCCATGCTAATGTCTACACATGATGTATTCAGCACATGTGAGCAATACAACTTTATTTGGTTTATTTAGAGGTATAACTCATATCTTCAATTTTGAGTGTTAATTGGCAAAGGTAAGTGTTTTAGAAACTTCAGTCTGATTGCTATCTAGAAATCAAAACGTTTTGGCTGCATGTGACTGTCAGAGGATTCGAGTCACATTTGTGGTGTTCCGTTGGAGAAAATGACATATCCTCTTTAATCTGTTTATAAGAAATGTTTTGTTTGGGACATGGACATTCTCCACACTTGCACTAATAAAGGATCAGACCTTTTTTTCTTTGCCTAAAATGTCATACCCAAATCAAACTGTCTGTAGCTCAGAACCTGAAGCAAGGATATGCATATTATTTATACCATTTGAAAGGAAACACTTGAATGAATGTAGGAGAATATAACACATTAGATCTGGTAAAAGACAATACAAAGAACAAAACATGTTTTTTTCTCTCTTCGTTCCATCATCTTGGGAAAGGCCTTAATATATCATTCCAGTTTAGGAACAACCTCAATTTTGGACACAAGATTTTTTTATTTTACCTTATAGGCAAGTCAGTTAAGAACAAATTCATATTTTCAATGGCGGCCTAGGAACAGTGGGTTAACTGCCTGTTCAGGGGCAGAACGACAGATTTGTACCTTGTCAGCTCGGGATTTGAACTTGCAACATTTTGGTTACTAGTCCAACGCTCTAACCACTAGGCTACCCTGCCGTGTATGTGCAAAGTTTAGACTGATCCAATGAACCATTGCATTAATGTTCAAAATGTATCAAATGTATCCAAATGTGCCTCATTGGTTTATTGATACATTTTCAAGTACATAACTGTGCACTTTCCTCAAGCAATAGCATGGTATTCTTTCACTGTAATCGCTACTGTAAATAGGACAGTGCAGTTAGATTAACAAGAATTTAATCTTTTTGCCCATATCCCATATGTCCTGGGAACTGTACTTGTTACTTACAATGTCATTCTAATCACATTAGCGCACGGTATCTCAATTGTCCCGTGGGGGGGGGGGGGGGGGGTTAAATAGACTTATTTGGAAAAAGTCAAGGACGGAAGGCTGCATGACTTTAACAAATTGCAGAGATATTTTCACTTAAAGTTCATATAAAATCCTAATTACTGCCTCAGCGTTTCTAGTGTTAAACATAGTGAGGAAACCCCTTAGCTGAGTGTCTAGGGGCAACTGTACCACCCTGATATCACCTGAGGGAGGCGTAAGTCTTTCAACCACATAAAACAGTAAACAAGTTTCCACTAGGGAGTACAGCCACAATGTCAAAATGGGTTAGGGTTAAGCATAAGGTTAGCAGTGTGGTTAAAGTTATTATAGTGTTAGGTTTCAAAATCACATTTTAAGTAGATCAATTGTAGAACTAGGAGTGGATTATGACTTTGTGGCTGTGGTAACTAGTGATGACCCAGCTAATGTGTGAGCTTTCTCTTTCTCTCATTTTCTCTCCGTTTCTCTCCCTTTCTCTCCCTTTGTTTCTCTCCATCTTTGTCCCTAGAATGTAGTTAATGTCCCATGTACCTTCACTTCACTCACACATTTAATGCATTTTTCATGATCCCCTCCAATTAATGGACTATGCAATGGAATAATCACCATCACGTCAAGACATGGACAGTAGTGTCATTAGGAATATTAGAAAGCTGCTGTGTATTTGAATAAATAATGTAACAACATGTGTACTGCCTTTAGGGTGCAATCTTTATCCTCCCTCTCTCTTTCTCTCTCTCTCTCTCTCTCTCTCTCTCTCTCTCTCTCTCTCTCTCTCTCTCTCTCTCTCTCTCTCTCTCTCTCTGTCTCTCTCGCTCTCTCTCTCTCTCTCTCTCTCTCTCTGTCTCTCTCTCTCTCTCTCTCTGTCTCTCTCTCTCTGTCTCTCTCTCTCTCTCTCTCTCTCTCTCTCTCTCTGTCTCTCTCTCCTCTCTCTCTCTCTCTCTCTCTCTCTCTCTCTCTCTCTCTCTCTCTCCCTCTCTCTCTCTCTCTCTCTCTCTCTCTCTCTCTCTCTCTCTCTCTCTCTCTCTCTCTCTCTCTCTCTCTCTCTCTCTCTCTCTCTCTCTCTCTCTCTCTCTCTCTCTCTCTCTCTCTCTCTCTCTCTCTCTCTCTCTGTCTCTCTCTCTCTGTCTCTCTATCTCTCTCTCTCTCTCTCTCTCTCTCTGTCTCTCTCTCTCTCTCTCTCTCTCTCTCTCTCTCTCTCTCTCTCTCTCTCTCTCTCTCTCTCTCTCTCTCTCTCTCTCTCTCTCTCTCTCTCTCTCTCTCTCTCTCCCTCTCTCTCTCTCTCTCTCTCTCTCTCTCTCTCTCTCTCTCTCTCTCTCACAATAACAATTAACTGTAAACATTACACATATAGAAGTTTCAAAACAATAAAGACAAATGTCATATCATATATATATACAGTGTTGTAACACTTCCGGTTACAAGTCCCCCACTCTAACCACTACCCTGCCGCAGACTGTGCTCACAGAGTCTGTACATAGTCAAAGCTTTCTTTAAGTTTTCCTTACGTCCCTTAACTGTTACTTTGAAGGTCCGGGTAGTCAAGGTTAAAATGATGGTTAGGATCACATCTGTTCTTCTGAAATCCCCACACTTGTATTATATTCTAGTATGGCCAGATCACAACCTTGGCATGACTCTCAACCTCTTGGTCAGCCAATTACACGCTCAATGTCACTAGGATTAGACACTCAGCGACATAAAAGTGTAACATTGCTGCAACATCATCATCCTGAAAGGAGGCAGTGAATTAGATATTTTTTCCTTCATGTTGTTGCTTCCTTTTGTTAGTGTAACATCTATGTTATTGCATAGGCAGGTACATGATGCGTCATAACTGCGTCATAACATTCAACCGAAAAGTGTCTTCCGCCTTGCTCATGGACAGAATTGTTCCGCCTTGCTCATGGACAGAATTGTTCCGCCTTGCTCATGGACAGAATTGTTCCGCCTTGCTCATGGACAGAATTGTTCCGCCTTGCTCATGGACAGAATTGTTCCGCCTTGCTCATGGACAGAATTGTTCCGCCTTGCTCATGGACAGAATTGTTCCGCCTTGCTCATGGACAGAATTGTTCCGCATTGCTCATGGACAGAATTGTTCCGCCTTGCTCATGGACAGAATTGTTCCGCATTGCTCATGGACAGAATTGTTCCGCCTTGCTCATGGACAGAATTGTTCCGCATTGCTCATGGACAGAATTGTTCCGCCTTGCTCATGGACAGAATTGTTCCGCCTTGCTCATGGACAGAATTGTTCCGCCTTGCTCATGGACAGAATTGTTCCGCATTGCTCATGGACAGAATTGTTCCACCTTGCCGGCTCTAGGCCTAACAGGACCGGCCGCTAGGCTACACTCTGAAACGAGGCCTAACAGGCCCGGCCGCTAGGCTACACTCTGACACAAGGCCTAACAGGCCCGGCCGCTAGGCTACACTCTGACACAAGGCCTGGTGGCTGTGATTTAAACAACAACATGTGAACATTTCCTTGAGGGCGTTATTGAAATCTCACTCCTCTCCATTTTATAAGAGCATTATCTCAATTTGAATCACTGGACTTGAGTCTGGACTTCTTAAATATAAATATGATATGTAACTGTATAAAGACTGAGAATATGATGTGTCATTAGTCATTAGAGTTGGTTGGGTGAATCAGATTTTACCACTTCCTCCCTTTGTGAACAGCAAGCCTTGGTTTTATTTAGCTTTATATGACAAATGGTTGGATTCATGAATGAGGATTGGTCAGGAAGATGCAGTTGGATTCATGAATAAGGATTGGTCAGGATGATGCAGTTGGATTCATGAATGAGGATTGGTCAGGAAGGTGCAGTTGGAATCATGAATGAGGATTGGTCAGAATGATGCAGTTGGACTCATGAATGAGGATTGGTCAGGATGATGCAGTTGGATTCATGAATGAGGATTGGTCAGGATGATGCAGTTGGATTCATGAATGAGGATTGTTCAGGATGATGCAGTTGGATTCATAAATAAGGATTTTTATTTTTTATTTTTTTTATTTCACCTTTATTTAACCAGGTAGGCTAGTTGAGAACAAGTTCTCATTTGCAACTGCGACCTGGCCAAGAAAAAGCATAGCAGTGTGAACAGACAACACAGAGTTACACATGGAGCAAACAATTAACAAGTCAATAACACAGTAGAAAAAAAGGGGAGTCTATATACAATGTGTGCAAAAGGCATGAGGAGGTAGGGGAATAATTACAATATTGCAGATTAACACTGGAGTGATAAATGATCAGATGATCATGTACAGGTAGAGATATTGGTGTGCAAAAGAGCAGAAAAGTAAATAAATAAAAACTGTGGGGATGAGGTAGGTGAAAATGGGTGGGCTATTAACAATAGATTATGTACAGCTGCAGCGATCGGTTAGCTGCTCAGATAGCTGATGTTTGAAGTTGGTGAGGGAGATAAAAGTCTCCAACTTCAGCGATTTTTGCAATTCGTTCCAGTCACAGGCAGCAGAGTACTGGAACGAAAGGCGGCCGAATGAGGTGTTGGCTTTAGGGATGATCAGTGAGATACACCTGCTGGAGCGCGTGCTACGGATGGGTGTTGCCATCGTGACCAGTGAACTGAGATAAGGCGGAGCTTTACCTAGCGTGGCCTTGTAGATGACCTGGAGCCAGTGGGTCTGGCGACGATTATGTAGCGAGGGCCAGCCGACTAGAGCATACAAGTCGCAGTGGTGGGTAGTATAAGGTGCTTTAGAGACAAAACGGATGGCACTGTGATAAACTGCATCCAGTTTGCTGAGTAGAGTGTTGGAAGCGATTTTGTAGATGACATCGCCGAAGTCGAGGATCGGTAGGATAGTCAGTTTTACTGGGGTAAGCTTGGCAGCGTGAGTGAAGGAGGCTTTGTTGCGGAATAGAAAGCCGACTCTTGATTTGATTTTCGATTGGAGATGTTTGATATGGGTCTGGAAGGAGAGTTTGCAGTCTAGCCAGACACCTAGGTACTTATAGGTGTCCACATATTCTAGGTCGGAACCATCCAGTGTGGTGATGCAAGTCGGGCATGCGGGTGCAGGCAGCGATCGGTTGAAAAGCATGCATTTTCGATTGGTCAGAAAGATGCAGTTGGATTCATGAATAAGGATTGGTCAGGAAGATGCAGTTGGATTCATGAATAAGGATTGGTCAGGAAGATGCAGTTGGATTCATCAATAAGGAAGTGATTTTGAAGGGTGTGGTGACATATAAAACATGTTCTTGCAGTACCATATAAAACATGTTCTTGCAGTACCATATAAAACATGTTCTTGCAGTACCATATAAAACATGTTCTTGCAGTACCATATAAAACATGTTCTTGCAGTACCATATAAAACATGTTCTTGCAGTACCATATAAAACATGTTCTTGCAGTACCATATAAAACATGTTCTTGCAGTACCATATAAAACATGTTCTTGCAGTACCATATAAAACATGTTCTTGCAGTACCATTGTGGTTCACCATTTCAGAGATTCATCTTGCTGGAAGAGGAGATTTAAAAAATATATTTTGTTCTGAAAATACTAAAGGTATTCACCTTCCTGTCTGTTTAGTCTCTGTCTCTGTCTCTTTCTCACAAAATCTCACCCTCTTCATATTTCTGTTCTTCATCGCTCTCCTTTTCATCTCTCTCATATTCCTATTTCTCCTCTTCGTCTCTCTCCTCTTCATGTCTCTCCTCTTCATCTCTCTCTCCCCTTCATCTCTCCACTTCATTTCTCACACCTTCATCTCTCTCCTCTTCAAATCTCTCCTCTTTGTCTCTCCTCTTCATCTCTCTCCCCTTCGTCTCTCCTCTTCATTTCTCTCACCTTCACCGCTCTCCCCTTCATCTCTCCTCTTCATTTCTCTCACCTTCATCGCTCTCCTCTTCATGTCTCTCCCCTTCATCTCTCCTCTTCATCTCTCTCCCCTTCATCTCTCCTCTTCATTTCTCTCACCTTCATCGCTCTCCTCTTCATGTCTCTCCTCTTCATCTCTCTCCCCTTCATCTCTCCTCTTCATTTCTCTCACCTTCATCGCTCTCCTCTTCCTGTCTCTCCTCTTCATGTCTCTCCTCTTCATCTCTCTCCCCTTCATCTCTCCTCTTCATTTCTCTCACCTTCATCGCTCTCCTCTTCATCTCTCTCCCCTTCATCTCTCCTCTTCATTTCTCTCACCTTCATCGCTCTCCTCTTCATGTCTCTCCTCTTCATTTCTCTCACCTTCATCGCTCTCCTCTTCATGTCTCTCCTCTTCATCTCTCTCCCCTTCATCTCTCCTCTTTATCTCTCTCCTCTTCATGTCTCTCCTCTTCCTGTCTCTCCTCTTTATCTCTCTCCCCTTCATCTCTCTACTCTTCATGTCTCACCTCTTCATGTCTCTCCTCTTCATGTCTCTCCTCTTCATGTCTCTCCTCTTCATGTCTCTCCTCTTCATCTCTCTCCTCTTTATCTCTCTACTCTTCCTGTCTCTCCTCTTCATGTCTCTCCTCTTCATGTCTCTCCTCTTCATCTCTCTCCTCTTTATCTCTCTACTCTTCATGTCTCTCCTCTTCATGTCTCTCCTCTTCATCTCTCTCTCTCCTTCATCTCTCCACTTCATTTCTCACACCTTCATCTCTCTCCTCTTCAAATCTCTCCTCTTTGTCTCTCCTCTTCATCTCTCTCCCCTTCGTCTCTCCTCTTCATTTCTCTCACCTTCATCGCTCTCCTCTTCATGTCTCTCCTCTTTATCTCTCTCACCTTCATCGCTCTCCTCTTCATGTCTCTCCTCTTCATGTCTCTCCTCTTCATGTCTCTCCTCTTCATCTCTCTCCCCTTCATCTCTCCTCTTTATCTCTCTCCCCTTCATGTCTCTCCTCTTCCTGTCTCTCCTCTTCATCTCTCTCCCCTTCATCTCTCCTCTTTATCTCTCTCCCCTTCATGTCTCTCCTCTTCATGTCTCTCCTCTTTATCTCTCTCACCTTCATCGCTCTCCTCTTCATGTCTCTCCTCTTCATGTCTCTCCTCTTCATGTCTCTCCTCTTCATCTCTCTCCCCTTCATCTCTCCTCTTTATCTCTCTCCCCTTCATGTCTCTCCCCTTCATCTCTCCTCTTTATCTCTCTCCTCTTCATGTCTCTCCTCTTCCTGTCTCTCCTCTTTATCTCTCTCCCCTTCATCTCTCTACTCTTCATGTCTCACCTCTTCATGTCTCTCCTCTTCATGTCTCTCCTCTTCATGTCTCTCCTCTTCATGTCTCTCCTCTTCATCTCTCTCCTCTTTATCTCTCTACTCTTCCTGTCTCTCCTCTTCATGTCTCTCCTCTTCATCTCTCTCCTCTTTATCTCTCTACTCTTCATGTCTCTCCTCTTCATCTCTCTCCTCTTTATCTCTCTACTCTTCATGTCTCTCCTCTTCCTGTCTCTCCTCTTTATCTCTCTACTCTTCATGTCTCTCCTCTTCATGTCTCTCCTCTTCATGTCTCTCCTCTTCATCTCTCTCCTCTTTATCTCTCTACTCTTCATGTCTCTCCTCTTCATCTCTCTCCTCTTTATCTCTCTACTCTTCATGTCTCTCCTCTTCCTGTCTCTCCTCTTTATCTCTCTACTCTTCATGTCTCTCCTCTTCATGTCTCTCCTCTTCATGTCTCTCCTCTTCATCTCTCTCCTCTTTATCTCTCTACTCTTCATGTCTCTCCTCTTCCTGTCTCTCCTCTTCCTGTCTCTCCTCTTCATGTCTCTCCTCTTTATCTCTCTACTCTTTATCTCTCTCCCCTTCATCTCTCCTCTTCATTTCTCTCACCTTCATCGCTCTCCTCTTCATGTCTCTCCTCTTCATCTCTCTCCCCTTCATCTCTCCTCTTTATCTCTCTCCCCTTCATGTCTCTCCTCTTCCTGTCTCTCCTCTTTATCTCTCTCCCCTTCATCTCTCTACTCTTCATGTCTCACCTCTTCATGTCTCTCCTCTTCATGTCTCTCCTCTTCATCTCTCTCCTCTTCATGTCTCTCCTCTTCATGTCTCTACTCTTCATGTCTCTCCTCTTTATCTCTCTACTCTTCATGTCTCACCTCTTCATGTCTCTCCTCTTCATGTCTCTCCTCTTTATCTCTCTCCCCTTCATGTCTCTCCTCTTCATGTCTCTCCCCTTCATGTCTCTCCTCTTCCTGTCTCTCCTCTTTATCTCTCTCCCCTTCATCTCTCTACTCTTCATGTCTCACCTCTTCATGTCTCTCCTCTTCATGTCTCTCCTCTTTATCTCTCTCCCCTTCATCGCTCTCCCCTTCATCTCTCCTCTTCATGTCTCTCCTCTTCATCTCTCTCCCCTTCATCTCTCCTCTTCATTTCTCTCACCTTCATCGCTCTCCTCTTCATCTCTCTCACCTTCATCGCTCTCCTCTTCATGTCTCTCCTCTTTATCTCTCTCCCCTTCATCTCTCCTCTTCATTTCTCTCACCTTCATCGCTCTCCTCTTCATGTCTCTCCTCTTCATCTCTCTCCCCTTCATCTCTCCTCTTCATTTCTCTCACCTTCATCGCTCTCCTCTTCATCTCTCTCCCCTTCATCTCTCCTCTTCATTTCTCTCACCTTCATCGCTCTCCTCTTCATGTCTCTCCTCTTCATTTCTCTCACCTTCATCGCTCTCCTCTTCATGTCTCTCCTCTTCATCTCTCTCCCCTTCATCTCTCCTCTTTATCTCTCTCCCCTTCATGTCTCTCCTCTTCCTGTCTCTCCTCTTTATCTCTCTCCCCTTCATCTCTCTACTCTTCATGTCTCACCTCTTCATGTCTCTCCTCTTCATGTCTCTCCTCTTCATGTCTCTCCTCTTCATGTCTCTCCTCTTCATCTCTCTCCTCTTTATCTCTCTACTCTTCCTGTCTCTCCTCTTCATGTCTCTCCTCTTCATGTCTCTCCTCTTCATCTCTCTCCTCTTTATCTCTCTACTCTTCATGTCTCTCCTCTTCATGTCTCTCCTCTTCATCTCTCTCCCCTTCATCTCTCCACTTCATTTCTCACACCTTCATCTCTCTCCTCTTCAAATCTCTCCTCTTTGTCTCTCCTCTTCATCTCTCTCCCCTTCGTCTCTCCTCTTCATTTCTCTCACCTTCATCGCTCTCCTCTTCATGTCTCTCCTCTTTATCTCTCCTCTTCATCTCTCTCCCCTTCGTCTCTCCTCTTCATTTCTCACACCTTCATCTCTCTCCTCTTCAAATCTCTCCTCTTTGTCTCTCCTCTTCATCTCTCTCCCCTTCGTCTCTCCTCTTCATTTCTCTCACCTTCATCGCTCTCCTCTTCATGTCTCTCCTCTTTATCTCTCTCCTCTTCATCTCTCTCCCCTTCATCTCTCCTCTTCATCGCTCTCCTCTTCATGTCTCTCCTCTTCATGTCTCTCCTCTTCATCTCTCTCCCCTTCATCTCTCCTCTTTATCTCTCTCCCCTTCATGTCTCTCCTCTTCCTGTCTCTCCTCTTTATCTCTCTCCCCTTCATCTCTCCTCTTCATCGCTCTCCTCTTCATGTCTCTCCTCTTCATGTCTCTCCTCTTCATCTCTCTCCCCTTCATCTCTCCTCTTTATCTCTCTCCCCTTCATGTCTCTCCTCTTCCTGTCTCTCCTCTTTATCTCTCTCCCCTTCATCTCTCTACTCTTCATGTCTCACCTCTTCATGTCTCTCCTCTTCATGTCTCTCCTCTTCATGTCTCTCCTCTTCATGTCTCTCCTCTTCATCTCTCTCCTCTTTATCTCTCTACTCTTCCTGTCTCTCCTCTTCATGTCTCTCCTCTTCATCTCTCTCCTCTTTATCTCTCTACTCTTCATGTCTCTCCTCTTCATCTCTCTCCTCTTTATCTCTCTACTCTTCATGTCTCTCCTCTTCCTGTCTCTCCTCTTTATCTCTCTACTCTTCATGTCTCTCCTCTTCATGTCTCTCCTCTTCATGTCTCTCCTCTTCATCTCTCTCCTCTTTATCTCTCTACTCTTCATGTCTCTCCTCTTCCTGTCTCTCCTCTTCCTGTCTCTCCTCTTTATCTCTCTCACCTTCATCGCTCTCCTCTTCATGTCTCTCCTCTTCATCTCTCTCCCCTTCATCTCTCCTCTTTATCTCTCTCCCCTTCATGTCTCTCCTCTTCCTGTCTCTCCTCTTCCTGTCTCTCCCCTTCATCGCTCTCCCCTTCATCTCTCCTCTTCATTTCTCTCACCTTCATGTCTCTCCTCTTCCTGTCTCTCCTCTTCATGTCTCTCCTCTTCCTGTCTCTCCTCTTTATCTCTCTACTCTTCATGTCTCTCCTCTTCATGTCTCTCCTCTTCATGTCTCTCTCTTTATCTCTCTACTCTTCATGTCTCTCCTCTTCCTGTCTCTCCTCTTCCTGTCTCTCCTCTTCATGTCTCTCCTCTTTATCTCTCTCCTCTTCATCTCTCTCCCCTTCATCTCTCTCCTCTTCATGTCTCTCCTCTTCCTGTCTCTCCTCTTCATCTCTCTCCCCTTCATCTCTCTCCTCTTCATTTTACAATGTTCAGACACATACTTCATTCTTCTTAATTTCTCAAGATGAAGGTCCCTTGACACCCCCCCCCCTTCACCCATTTAAGCACAACCAACCACTCAAAATTAATCAAAACAGTATTGATTTGTGAGGAAAGCGTTAGCCTCACGATGCAGCCACATATTAATACTGCTGGCCTTGTCTTCCGTCTCCCACTAACCACTCCTCATATCTTCATAATTGATTCATGTTCCTTTGTGAAGTACAGATGAATAATGCATTACTCGGCTCGCTTTCCATTTTCCTTTCCCTGTGGCTGATGAGAAAATATTTTACTTCACTGAATGGAGCAGAGCTGTAGTCTTTGGGCCTACTCCTGTGCTGTCCTCGTCATAACGTGCTGTGTGTCATACTGATGTGGGAGTTGATACTGGTATTGATCCTTTGGGCCTACTCCTGTGCTGTCCTTGTCATAACGTGCTGTGTGTCATACTGATGTGGGAGTTGATACTGGTATTGATCCTTTGGGCCTACTCCTGTGCTGTTCTCGTCATAACGTGCTGTGTGTCATACTGATGTGGGAGTTGATACTGGTATTGATCCTTTGGGCCTACTCCTGTGCTGTGTGTCATACTGATGTGGGAGTTGATACTGGTATTGATCCTTTGGGCCTACTCCTGTGCTGTCCTCGTCATAACATGCTGTGTCATACTGATGCAGAAGTTAACACTGGTGTTGATCCTTTGGAAAGGTGTCTACCTCAACTGACTGGGAGCAGGGGTCTCCCGGCCCTAGAGCCGTTTGTGGTACGGCTTTAGATTTGTATCTACCCAATATACTTATCTAACTCAATTCTGCTCTTAACGCCAGCCTCATAAAAAGTTTTGTACGCAATAAAGCAATAGTTATGTTCTGAACTTACACATTTTTAATTGCTAATATCTGTTGCAAAAACCTAGAAACTGCTGAGATACTGAGAGAGGCTGGCACAGCCTGGCACCACACAGCTCATTTGGCTAACGATGCTTACGATGGTAATTATGCTAAAGTATCCTAATGATAATGAGGGATTAAAGAGCCCTCTCCCCTCCAACCCCACCCACCTCTCTCTCTTAAGCGCCAGCTTGTCTTCGCTGGGTTTCATTGAATGTGTGCCAGCAAACAAGACTCAGAAAATTAAATAAACACTACTTATCCCTTTACAAGGAGCCTAATTAAATATGCAAATTAGGTTATGAATGAGGGCTCTCAAGAGGGTTTCATGTTTGATGTCCAGCCCTGTCTCTCTCTATATCTGTGTGTGTGTCTCTCTCTCTATGTCTGTCTTTGTGTATGTTTGTGATTAGAGAAGGACAGACATTACTGTGTGTGCTCTGGGGTGATTGGAGAGGGACAGACATTACTGTGTGTGCTCTGGGGTGATTGGAGAGGGACAGACATTACTGTGTGCTCTGGGGTGAGTGGGGAGGGACAGAAATTACTGTGTGCTCTGGGGTGAGTGGGGAGGGACAGACATTAATGTGTTTGCTCTGGGGTGAGTGGGGAGGGACAAACATACCTGTGTTTGCTCTGGGGTAATGGGGATGGATAGACATTACTGTCTGTGCTCTGGGGTAATGGGGATGGACAGACATTACTGTCTGTGCTCTGGGGTAATGGGGAGGGACCGACATTACTGTGTGTGCTCTGGGGTGAGTGGGGAGGGACAGACATTACTGTGTGCTCTGGGGTGAGTGGGGAGGGACAGACATTACTGTGTTTGCTCTGGGGTAATGGGGAGGGACAGACATTACTGTGTGTGCTCTGGGGTGATTGGAGAGGGACAGACATTACTGTGTTTGCGCTGGGGTAATGGGGAGGGACAGCCATTACTGTGTGTGCTCTGGCGTGAGTGGGGAGGGACAGACATTACTGTGTTTGCTCTAGGGTAATGGAGAGGGACAGCCATTACTGTGTGTGCTCTGGGGTAATGGGGATAGACAGACAGACAGAGAAACAACAGGCTGATCTGAACCTAAACCACAGCTTCAGACATTTATGAATGGAGGGAAGAGAGAAGAAAGGAACAAGAGGGGAGCTATAGAGAGTGTTTGGTGGAGGCGGAGGGAGAGATGAAATGAGAGAGGAAGAGGACAGACAGGCCCCTCAGAAAAACCACCACCACAGATTAATGTCTGACAGTAACCCTCCTCCCATCTGTTACCACCACCCTTAAAGCTCTCTTAATTTACTATGATGTTTGCGTGTGTGTTTGGGGTACGCCTTTTCAGAGTGCGTTGTAGATATGTATTGGTTTTGTCTGTGTGTCTGGTTGTGCAGATGTCCCTGGATTGGTTATGCAGTAGAGTGTGGTCAATGTTAAAGACCAGAGGAGTATACAGCTCTGCTTTGGGTCGAGTGTTTTATTGTGTGTGGATTGGGTTCATCATTAGAATCAGATGATGTCATGGTTACAATCACCATAATCCAACAGCAGTTGAGAGACTTGTAGCCCTAAGGGTATAACCTTGTATATGCTCCCATTGTAATGTAGCCTAGGTCATTTTGGATACAAGTGTCTGGAAGTAGCAGGCATTATATCCAACAGATTTTAATACAAAACAGTAAGAACAAAGAAAGAGAAGCCCACACACAAGTCTGTAAATGCTTTATACTGTATCATAATATACAACATCTAATACTTTATACCTGTATCATAATGTACAACATATAACACTTTATACCTGTATCATAATATACAACATCTAATACTTTATACCTGTATCATAATGTACAACATCTAATACTTTATACCTGTATCATAATATACAACATCTAATACTTTATCCCTGTATCATAATATACAACATCTAATACTTTATACCTGTACAACCATAATATACAACATTGAATACGTTATACCTGTATCATAATATACAACATCTAATACTTTATACCTGTACAACCATAATATACAACATATAACACTTTATACCTGTATCATAATATACAACATCTAATACTTTATACCTGTATCATAATGTACAACATCTAATACTTTATACCTGTACAACCATAATATACAACATCTAATACTTTATACCTGTATCATAATATACAACATCTAATACTTTATACCTGTACAACCATAATATACAACATCGAATACTTTATACCTGTATCATAATGTACAACATCTAATACTTTATACCTGTACAACCATAAATTACAACATCTAATACTTTATACCTGTACCATAATATACAACATCTATTACTTTATACCTGTATCATAATATACAACATCTAATACTTTATACCTGTACCATAATATACAACATCTAATACTTTATACCTGTACCACCATAATATACAACATCTAATACTTTATACCTGTATCATAATATACAACATCTAATACTTTATACATGTATCATAATATACAACATCTAATACTTTATAACTGTACAACCATAATATACAACATCTAATACTTTATACCTGTACAACCATAATATACAACATCTAATACTTTATACCTGTATCATAATATACAACATCTAATACTTTATACCTGTATCATAATATACAACATCTAATACTTTATACCTGTACAACCATAATATACAACATCTAATACTTTATACCTGTATCATAATATACAACATCTAATACTTTATACCTGTACAACCATAATATACAACATCTAATACTTTATACCTGTATCATAATATACAACATCTAATACTTTATACCTGTATCATAATATACAACATCTAATACTTTATACCTGTATCATAATATACAACATCTAATACTTTATACCTGTATCATAATATACAACATCTAATACTTTATACCTGTATCATAATATACAACATCTAATACTTTATACCTGTACCATAATATACAACATCTAATACTTTATACCTGTATCATAATATACAACATCTAATACTTTATACCTGTATCATAATATACAACATCTAATACTTTATACCTGTATCATAATATACAACATCTAATACTTTATACTTGTATCATAATATACAACATCTAATACTTTATACCTGTATCATTATATACAACATATAATACTTTATACCTGTATCATAATATACAACATCTAATACTTTATACCTGTATCATAATATACAACATCTAATACTTTATACTTGTATCATACTATACAACATCTAATACTTAATACCTGTATCATAATAAACAACATCTACTACTTTATACCTGTACCACCATAATATACAACATCTAATACTTTATACCTGTACAACCATAATATACAACATCTAATACTTTATACCTGTATCATAATATACAACATCTAATACTTTATACCTGTACCACCATAATATACAACATCTAATACTTTATACCTGTATCATAATATACAACATGTAATAGTTAATACCTGTATCACCTTAATATACAACATCTTATACTTTATACATGTATCATAATATACTACATCTAATACTTTATACCTGTATCATAATATACAACATCTAATACTTTATCCCTGTATCATAATATACTACATCTAATACTTTATACCTGTATCATAATATACAACATCTAATACTTTATCCCTGTATCATAATATACTACATCTAATACTTTATACCTATATAACCATAATATACAACATCTAATACTTTATACCTGTATCATAATGTACAACATCTAATACTTTATACCTGTACAACCATAATATACAACATCTAATACTTTATACCTGTACAACCATAATATACAACATCTAATACTTTATACCTGTATCATAATATACAACATCTAATACTTTATACCTGTATCATAATATACAACATCTAATACTTTATACCTGTATCATAATATACAACATCTAATACTTTATACCTGTACCATAATATACAACATCTAATACTTTATACCTGTATCATAATATACAACATCTAATACTTTATACCTGTACCATAATATACAACATCTAATACTTTATACCTGTACCATAATATACAACATCTAATACTTTATACCTGTATCATAATATACAACATCTAATACTTTATACCTGTATCATAATATACAACATCTAATACTTTATACTTGTATCATAATATACAACATCTAATACTTTATACCTGTACCATAATATACCTGTATCATTATATACAACATCTAATACTTTATACCTATATAACCATAATATACAACATCTAATACTTTATACCTGTACAACCATAATATACAACATCTAATACTTTATACCTGTACCATAATATACAACATCTAAAACGTTATACATGTACCACCATTGAAATGGGTCTGGGTGTAGCTGGTGCAGAGAAGTCAGGCGCAGGACAGCAGAGATGAGTAAAAATACCAAATACAAGTAGTAAATACCAAGCCCGCACAAAAGGACGGAAATACAAATAACTAACACACAAAAATCATGGGGAAAACAGAGGGTTAAGTACTTTCTGGAGTTAATGCAATTTCTTAAATGAAAGCGCCCCCCTTTCTCCATTTAGCATAAACTTTAGCCTTTAGCTGAGCTAATGCACGGGAGTGGAAGGGAGTGCCTTTATTTTGATAGGTAAGTTATAGTACTCTATGCTAGCACTGAATGCTAACTAAAACAACAGTATGTTTAAAGGGAAGGACTTGCACTGGATGCTAGCACGCTATGCTAATTACGGCACTTTCTAATGGGATGCCAAATGCTAATCCAGTATATTCACTGAGTCAGCTGCTGTGTGCCCTTGTCTTATTAGGTAAACTTATTTAGCCCAAATTAAACAGACCGACACACACACACACACGCACACGCCCACGCCCACGCCCACACACACACGTACACACATGTACACACACACACACACACACACACACACACACACACACACACACACACACACACACACACACACACACACACACACACACACACACACACACACACACACACACACACACACACACACACACACACACACACACACACACACACACGCACACGCACACACACCTGAAAGTCAATACCAGCCCTGGCTGTAAACTAAATTAACTTGACATGCTCCCATCAAGATATAAAGACATGATGCTGCATTTTTATGTTATTTATGAAATTAAATACATAATATTATGCAAAAACTTTTAACCTGTCAAAATACCTTAGTCTGAGAGAAACATATGGTATATGACCTCTTGCTCATCAGTTATTACAGTATATCAGCAAAAGGCCCAATGTGATGTGCCATTCTTTATTTTGTTAAAGAGACATTGAAAACTCAGATTGGCACCTGTGTTTTCTGTTGCTCGTTAGAAAAAAATACGATTTCAGTCTTGGAAGTGTTTCCTGACCGATTCCGCGTTTGGTTAATGTTTGTCCCCAATGGGACAGTGTACAAGCGGAAGCCTGTTTCACTTCCTCAAAATCTTCAGAAGGAATCTAAAATAACTCAAGAAATCTGTCATTCATTTTGATGTTTTTGCCGGGGATGTTTTACATCTAACTAATGTGTTCGGTGCAGTAATTCTCAAGTCGTATCATTTTTAACATTTTGTTTAGCCTGTCTCACTGTCTATGCTATTGGATGGAGAGCAATCACTGCAGCTGTTCACCCCATGTTAGTGGGCAAAATAGATCCTACCCCTAGCCCCTAGCTACTACCCTCTAACTCCTCCCCCCTAGCCCCTACCCCTAGCTCCTACCCCCTGCACCTTCCCCCTAGCGCCTTGCGTCTACCCCCTTCCCCCTAGCTCCTACCCCTAGCCCCTAGCTCCTACCTTCTACCCCCGACCCCCTAGCCACTAAACCCTAAGCTCCTACAGTAGGCCGAAAATGATTGGATAGATAATGTAGGTCGGCCTTGTGGACTTCAGGAAACAGCAGAGGGAACACCCCCCTATCCACATCGATGGAACAGTAGTGGAGAGGGTAGCTAGTTTTAAGTTCCTCGGCATACACATCACAGACAAACTGAATTGGTCCACTCACACTGACAGCGTCGTGAAGAAGGCGCAGCAGCGCCTATTCAACCTCAGGAGGCTGAAGAAATTCGGCTTGTCACCAAAAGCACTCACAAACTTCTACAGATGCACAATCGAGAGCATCCTGGCGGGCTGTATCACCGCCTGGTACGGCAACTGCTCCGCCCTCAACCGTAAGGCTCTCCAGAGGGTAGTGAGGACTGCACAACGCATCACCGGGGGCAAACTACCTGCCCTCCAGGACACCTACACCACCCGTTGTTACAGGAAGGCCATAAAGATCATCAAGGACATCAACCACCCGAACCACTGCCTGTTCACCCCGCTATCATCCAGAAGGCGAGGTCAGTACAGGTGCATCAAAGCTGGGACCGAGAGACTGAAAAACAGCTTCTATCTCAAGGCCATCAGACTGTTAAATAGCCACCACTAACATTGAGTGGCTGCTGCCAACACACTGTCATTGACACTGACCCAACTCCAGCCATTTTAATAATGGGAATTGATGGGAAATGATGTAAATATATCACTAGCCACTTTAAACAATGCTACCTTATATAATGTTACTTACCCTACATTATTCATCTCATATACATATGTATATACTGTACTCTACAACATCGACTGCATCCTTATGTAACACATGTATCACTAGCCACTTTAACTATGCCACTTTGTTTACTTTGTCTACATACTCATCTCATATGTATATACTGTACTCGATACCATCTACTGTATGCTGCTCTGTACCATCACTCATTCATATATCCTTATGTACATGTTCCTTATCCCCTTACACTGTGTATAAGACAGTAGTTTTGGAATTGTTAGTTAGATTACTTGTTGGTTATCACTGCATTGTCGGAACTAGAAGCACAAGCATTTCGCTACACTCGCATTAACATCTGCTAACCATGTGTATGTGACAAATAAAATTTGATTTGATTTGATTTGATTTGAATCCATATGACAAGAATCCCACCTAGCCAATCAGAGGACAAGGTGGAGCTACTACGATATTTTTTTATTTTTTTATTTTTTATTTCACCTTTATTTAACCAGGTAGGCTAGTTGATAACAAGTTCTCATTTACAACTGCGACCTGGCCAAGATTAGCAATTCGACACATACAACAACACCGAGTTACACATGGAGTAAACACAACATAGTCAATAATACAGTAGAACAAAAGAAAACAAAAAATCTGTATACAGTGAGTGCAAATGAGGTAAGATAAGTAAATAAATACAGTATGGGGATGAGGTAGGTAGATTGGATGGGCTGTTTACAGATGGGCTATGTACAGGTGCAGTGATCTGTGAGCTGCTCTGACAGCTGGCGCTTAACGCTCGTGAGGGAGATATGAGTCTCCAGCTTCAGAGATTTTTGCAGTTCGTTCCAGTCATTGACAGCTTTAATACCAATTGTAAAAAATAATAATAATAATCTCTATAAGGCATATGCCTCTGGCTTTGTGACCGGACCTTAGCTATATTGTCATTGTGTTGGCCTGGTTCCAGGGCTCCATATTCCGCTGCTCCTGTCTTCTGCATGGCCAGTCTCCCACTCACCCCTGAAGACACCCTCTGAACCAAGCCTAATCAATCACCATGTCAATCTGCATGCTCCACACACCAAGTCTCACTAACTACTATCCATGTAATTAGATGTAGATTTCTCCCCTTAGATAGAACATGCCAATTGAATCTGTTCTATCTGTTCTATACCTGAGGGAAGAGAGAGCATATGGACTGTGTGTGTGTGTACAGATTGGGGTGAATGTGTGTATGCGGGATGGGGGGGTTATGTGAGGGCACTATGTAAACATCTGAACATCTACACCAAGCCAGTGTATCTGGTTGTCCTCAAATGTACATTTCCATGTTTTCTACTGGTGTGAGGGAACATGCATAGCATAATGAAATCCCAGAATAGAAAAAATCAAAGTTGGTATTGTTCTGCATTTGTTGGCTTGAATTCGCTGTTCTGACAGAAGGAAGTAGAATAGTGTCCTGTAGTAGCGTCAACATTAGGTCTCTATCCAGTTCTAGATAAATGACTTGAACACAGTTAGACAGTTGAACCTCCAGCTGCTCTTTAAAGCCTTTTCAATCAGTGTTAAATCATTGATAATATACTAAAACACAAACACACAACACACACAGTATATCAGCGTTAAATCACTGATAATATACTACAACACACACACACACACACACACACACACACACACACACACACACACACACACACACACACACACACACACACACACACACACACACACACACACACACACACACACACACACACACACACACACACACACACACACACACACACACACACACACACACACACACACAGTAAATCAGCCTTAAAGCACTGATAATAGTCCCACATCAACATTGATTGGCCTTCGTACGTTTACAGTTCACTTTAATTGCCTCAAAAAATACCACTAGTCAGCTGTGTGTGTGTGTGTGTCCATCGACAGAAAGCCCTATTGATTTATCAGCTTAAGGATTTGTCCTGTCCCTCCGTACATAAAAAGCCTGCGTGTGCTGTTCAAAAAGGGAAATGCCCCCATCGATTTCCTTAACTTGAGCCCAAACGCTAAAGATTTTTGGATAAGCTAGCTCATTACTTAAGCTGAAATCAATAGGCAGGATCATGGCGAGAGCATGGTAAAATGAATGAGCGGAGTCGGGAGAAATAGAGCCCTGTTCTGTCTGTCAAGATGGAGCCCTGTTCTGTCTGTCAAGATGGAGCCCTCTTCTGTCTGTCAAGATGGAGCCCTCTTCTGTCTGTCAAGATGGAGCCCTTCTGTCTGTCAAGATGGAGCCCTCTTCTGTCTGTCAAGATGGAGCCCTCTTCTGTCTGTCAAGATGGAGCCCTCTTCTGTCTGTCAAGATGGAGCCCTCTTCTGTCTGTCAAGATGGAGCCCTGTTCTGTCTGGGAAGATGGAGCCCTCTTCTGTCTGTCAAGATGGAGCCCTCTTCTGTCTGTCAAGATGGAGCCCTCTTCTGTCTGTCAAGATGGAGCTGTCCAAGATGGAGCCCTTCTGTCTGTCAAGATGGAGCCCTCTTCTGTCTGTCAAGATGGAGCCCTCTTCTGTCTGTCAAGATGGAGCCCTCTTCTGTCTGTCAAGATGGAGCCCTCTTCTGTCTGTCAAGATGGAGCCCTCTTCTGTCTGTCAAGATGGAGCCCTCTTCTGTCTGTCAAGATGGAGCCCTCTTCTGTCTGTCAAGATGGAGCCCTCTTCTGTCTGTCAAGATGGAGCCCTGTTCTGTCTGGGAAGATGGAGCCCTCTTCTGTCTGTCAAGATGGAGCCCTCTTCTGTCTGTCAAGATGGAGCCCTCTTCTGTCTGTCAAGATGGAGCCCTCTTCTGTCTGTCAAGATGGAGCCCTGTTCTGTCTGTCAAGATGGAGCCCTGTTCTGTCTGTCAAGATGGAGCCCTGTTCTGTCTGGGGAGATTGAGCCCTGTTCTGTCTGGGAAGATTGAGCCCTGTTCTGTCTGGGAAGATTGAGCCCTGTTCTGTCTGGGAAGATGGAGCCCTCTTCTGTCTGTCAAGATGGAGCCCTGTTCTGTCTGGGGAGATTGAGCCCTGTTCTGTCTGGGAAGATTGAGCCCTGTTCTGTCTGGGGAGATGGAGCCCTGTTCTGTCTGGGGAGATGGAGCCCTGTTCTGTCTGGGGAGATGGAGCCCTGTTCTGTCTGGGGAGATGGAGCCCTGTTCTGTCTGTCAAGATGGAGCCCTGTTCTGTCAAGATGGAGCCCTGTTCTGTCTGTCAAGATGGAGCCCTGTTCTGTCTAGGGAGATGGAGCCCTGTTCTGTCTGGGGAGATGGAGGCCTGTTCTCTCTGGGGAGATGGATCCCTGTTCTAGCTGGGGAGATGGAGCCCTGTTCTGTCTGGGGAGATGGAGCCCTATTATGGAGGAGGAGATGGAGCCCTGTTCTGTCTGGGGAGATGGAGCCCTATTATGGATGAGGAGATGGAGCCCTGTTCTAGCTGGGGAGATGGATCCCTGTTCTAGCTGGGGAGATGGAGCCCTGTTCTAGCTGGGGAGATGGAGCACTGTTCTGTCTGGGGAGATGGAGCCCTGTTCTGTCTGGGGAGATGGAGCCCTGTTCTGTCTGGGGAGATGGAGCCCTATTATGGATGAGGAGATGGAGCCCTGTTCTGTCTGGGGAGATGGAGCCCTATTATGGATGAGGAGATGGAGCCCTGTTCTGTCTGGGGAGATGGAGCCCTGTTCTGTCTGGGGAGATGGAGCCCTGTTCTGTCTGGGGAGATGGAGCCCTGTTCTGTCTGGGGAGATGGAGCCCTGTTCTGTCTGGGGAGATGGAGCCCTGTTCTGTCTGGGGAGATGGAGCTCTGTTCTTCCTGGGGAGATGGAGCTCTGTTCTTCCTGGGGTGATGGAGCCCTGTTCTTGATGGGGAGATATATCCCTGTTTTAGCTGGGGAGATGGGGTTTGATGGGCTCCACTCATCCCTGTCGTGTCCTAGTTGACTCTGGTCTGGTTGATAACTGGGTGTAGTGGAGTGGAGTGGAGTGAAGCTGGCTGGAGGCGTGACATTTTGGTCTCTCTCTCTGTCTCTCAAGGTGACATTTTATTTCCACCAACATGCACTGTTCTCTGCCCCCAAAAATCTTAATACCTACAATGATTTAGCAGGTCTCTATGTTGTGTTTTAATTGTTCCATATCTCTCACTTCTGTGTCTGTCCCAGTGGAGAGGGTCAGGGGTGAGGGAGAAAGACTTTTAAGTGTTTAGTAATTTAGCCTACCCACTTATCCAGAGTGACTTACAGTTAGTGCATTCATCTTAAGATAGCTTGTTGGACTGTTTTCGGAAGATGGAAAGGGACTCTGCACTCCTAGTTTCAAGGGGAAGCTGGATCCACCATTTGGGTGCCAGGACAAAGAAGAGATTGGACTGGGCTAAATGGAGTGCTTGGATTGGGGAGTAGGGTTTGAGCATAGTTTTAAAGTTTTAAAACCAGTTGGTCTGCAATGTTTTGGATAAATTGCAGGGGATTGATGGAACAAGCTGGGAGCTCAGCGAACAGCAAGTTGCAGTAGTCCAGACAGGAGAGGACAAGTCCCTGGATTAGGACCTGTGCCGCTTCCTGTGTGAGGTAGGGTCGTACTCTACAGATGTTGTAGAGCATGAACCTGCAGGAGCGAGTCACTGCTTTGATGATTGCAGAGAACGACAGAGTGTTGGGGTGTCCAGGGTCCCGCCAAGATTCTTTGCACTCTGGAAGGGATAAACTGTGGAATTGTCAACCATGATGGAGAGTTTTTTGAGTGGGCAGACCTTCCCGGGTAGGAAGAGTAGCTTCGTCTTGTTGAGTTTGAAGTTGAGGTTGTGGATTGACATCCAAGTTCAGATATCTGCCAAGAACGCAGAAATGCGTGTCGCCACCTTCTGTCAGATTGATTGATAACGGCACTAGAGGGGATCGCTGCCATTTTTCGGGCTCTTGAGGAGTGGAGCGATTCTGGCCATTTTGAAGTCAGAGGAGTCGCAGCCAGTGGTCAGGGATGAGTTGAGTGAGGAATGGGAGAAGATGGTCTGGAGAAGGGAAGAAGGGATGGGGTCGAGCAGGCAGGCTGTCGGGTGGCCAGATCTGATTAGTCAGGATTTCATCTGGAGAGAGAGGGAGAAAGAGATCAAGGCGTAGGTTAGTTCCGTGTGAGTAGGACCAGTGGACTCAATAGGCTGAGTGAATGAGTAGCGGATGTCGTCAAAGTCGTCCACAGAGAGGGAAGATGGAAGGGTAGGGGGAGGAGGATTAAGGAGGGAGGAAAGGATTGAAAATACTTTTCTAGGGTTAGAGGCTTCTGCCAGAAGCCTGTCTGTCTGCTAGAAATGGAGATTGTTAGAAAGTGGCTTTAGCAACAGAAAGAGTTGAAGAGAAGGCAGAGAGGAGGTAGTAAACGGATGAAAGGTCCTCCGGAAGTTTTGTTTTCCTTCATTTTTGCTCAGCTGCCCGCAGCCCTGTTCCATAAGCTCGCAATTAGTCAGTCAGCCAAGGAGCAGGATGAGAAGGGTCTATCCGGCGGGCAGGAAAGGAGCAGGACGAGAAGGGTCTATCCGGCGGGCAGGAAAGGAGCATGACGAGAAGGGTCTATCCGGCGGGCAGGAAAGGAGCAGGACGAGAAGGGTCTATCTGGCGGGCAGGAAAGGGGACAGTGCGAATCATAAGATATTGGAAGTGAGGAGAGTCAAAAAGGTAAAATCAGGAGACAGGAGGATGTAGTAGAAGGAAGAGATGATAGAAGAGAAGAAAGTAGTGGGAGAGCGAGTGCAAAGATAGTGACAGCGCACAGCCCTTTGGGTAGGGTTTGAGTTGTTAGGGTTGGAGGAAAGGAAGAGGTTGGAGCTGGAGTTGAGGTTGGAGCTGAGGCCAGGGTAGATTGAACATATGTATCTTTCAGTGTGAAGACCTGAGAAACAGCAGGCTGAGAGGAGAGGAGTCAGTTTGAGGACCCGAGAGAGAGCAGGCTGAGAGGAGAGGAGTTAGTGTGAGGACCTGAGAGAGAGAGCAGGCTGAGAGGAGAGGAGTTAGTGTGAGGACCTGAGAGAGAGAGCAGGCTGAGAGCAGAGGAGTTAGTGTGAGGACCTGAGAGAGAGAGCAGGCTGAGAGGAGAGGAGTTAGTGTGAGGACCTGAGAGAGAGAGCAGGTTGAGAGGAGAGGAGATGTCTCGGCTACAGGCTCAACTGGAGTAGATCCACAGATCACACTCACAAACACATGCAGTACTCCCCAAAAATGTTTTGTTTATTGCTTACATGTCACCTCCCAAACCACACTACCAACAACACTGTTCCCTCCTTTCCTTTCATCTCCTCTAATCTCCTCACCCTCCTCTCCTCACCCCTCCCTCCTCTCCTTTCCCTCCTCTTCTTTCCTTTCCTCTCCTATTCTCACCCATCCTTCCTCTCCTCACTCCTTCCTCTCCTCTCCTGACCCCTCCCTCCATCTTCTCCTCTCCACTCCTCAACTCCACACCCCTCCCTCCTCCACACCCCTCCCTCCTCTCTTCTCCTTATCCCTCCCCCCTCCTCTCCTCACCTATCCCCTTTCCTCTACTCTCCTCACCCCTCCACCCTTCTCCTCACCCCTCCCTGCCTCCCTTTATCTTTCCCTTCCCCTCTCCTCTCCTCTCCTCTCCTCTCCTCTCCTCTCCTAAGGTGTCCCTTTGTTCTCTCATTCACAATGAGATTCAAGACCGCAAAATCATCTAAATCTATTGTTGCGTGTCCTTTCCTCGTGTAAAGTTTGCTTTAAATGTCACACATTAGCATGTGAACTTTTAAATGAGCTTGTTTGCTCACTGACGCAGGCCACATTGAATATAGTGCAGGATGTCGTTGGAGAGGGGGACGGATTTGACCGTCGCACCGTCAATTAGGCCACGCCAGGGGACTCTAGTGCCAAACAGTCACATTGACTGGCTATGTCTCACACACACACACACACACACACACACACACACACACACACACACACACACACACACACACACACACACACACACACACACACACACACACACACACACACACACACACACACACACACACACACACCAGACCTAAATAGAGTATCTCTGAGCTGGGAATCCTCCCTGATGGTGTTTTTGGGGGTGTTTGATGGGGGTGTTTGATTGACAAGCATCACTCCCAATATGAATCTGCTAATGCATAATTCACATTTTACCTCCCCCTTGGTGGAGGGTGTGTGTGTGTGTGTGTGTGTGTGTGTGTGTGTGTGTGTGTGTGTGTGTGTGTGTGTGTGTGTGTGTGTGTGTGTGTGTGTGTGTGTGTGTGTGTGTGTGTGTGTGTGTGTGTGTGTGTGTGTGTGTGTAAGCGCGTGTGTGACAAAGCCGTCACTTATGCTGTCAAAAACAGGCTCAGGAAACTCAGAAAATGAAAGCATCACCACTATTTCTCGTCACTGCATTGGATTATGTCTTTTAAAGTCTTTGCCATTTATAGACTGTCGTTAGAACATATATATACTTCCTGTTGTTGGGTTGAAGGATGGGAAGAGGGTTTAATTATTGTTATTGCAACATATTACCTATATCTGTACCATCAACAAACATTGCTGCTCAGATGTATCCAATATCATATTTGTTTTTCTTTCTGTATGGTTTTCCCATTATAATCCGATTGTCGCAAGGTAATGTTGAGTGTATGTCATTACGTTGCATAGCTGTAATTTGGATTGTCGGCTGTACCCTATCCTCCAAATGAGTGTGTCTGTGTGTGTGTCTACGACTCCTGTATCCTCTCTGAATTAGGGTTCAAAATGCCTCAACATGGTGAAATGAAAACCACTCCAACCTGGACTCACCATCCAGGTCCATCCAGGTCCATCCAGGTCCATCCAGGTCCATCCAGGTCCATCCAGGTCCATCCAGGTCCAGCCAGGTCCATCCAGGTCCATCCAGGTCCATCCAGGTCCAGCCAGGTCCATCCAGGTCCAGCCAGGTCCATCCAGGTCCATCCAGGTCCATCCAGGTCCATCCAGGTCCATCCAGGTCCAGCCAGGTCCATCCAGGTCCATCCAGGTCCAGTGTTCTGTGATCCAGTGGTTCTGCCAGGTCTATAATCATGTTTGTCCATTTGACCTTTCCATGATCCTTCAGAATGCCAGTGGTTCAAAGACCTAATTGAAGGTGTCAGGCAGCTCCATCCAGGTCCATCCAGATGGATTCCATCCAGGTCACAAACCACCAATGGGAATGTCCAGCAATTGCACCTTTTCTAATCTCACCAGGTCCATCTCAAAGAGAGAGAGAGAAAAGAGAGTGGGGGAAGAGAGACCCATTAAGTGAGAAAGAGAGAGAGAAAAAGAGAGAAGGGAAAGAAAGAGAGACCCATTAAGAGAGACCCATTAAAGAAAGAGAGAAAAAGAGAGTGGGGGGGGAAGAGAGACCCATTAAGTGAGAAAGAGAGAGAGAAAAGAGAGTGGGGGGAAGAGAGACCCATTAAGTGAGAAAGAGAGAGAAAAAGAGAGAGGGAGAAAGGAAGAGAGACCCATTAAGTGAGAAAGAGAGAGAGAAAAGAGAGTGGGGGAAGAGAGACCCATTAAAGAGAGAAAGAGAGAGAGAAAAGAGAGTGGGGGAAAGAGAGACCCATTAAGAGAGAAGAGAGAGAGAAGAAAGAGAGTGGGGGAAGAGAGACCCATTAAGTGAGAAAGAGAGAGAGAAAAGAGAGTGGGGGGAAGAGAGACCCATTAAGTGAGAAAGAGAGAGAAAAAGAGAGAGGGGGAAAGAGAGACCCATTAAGTGAGAGAAAGAGAGAGAAAAGAGAGTGGGGGAAGAGAGACCCATTAAGTGAGAAAGAGAGAGAAAAAGAGAGTGGGGGGAAAGAGAGACCCATTAAGTGAGAAAGAGAGAGAAAAAGAGAGTAAGTGAGAAAGAGAGGGGGAAAGAGAGACCCATTAAGTGAGAAAGAGAGAGAGAAAAGAGAGTGGGGGAAAGAGACCCATTAAGTGAGAAAGAGAGAGAAAAAAAAAGAGAGTGGGGGGAAAGAGAGACCCATTAAGACCCATTGAGAAAGAGAGAGAGAAAAGAGAGTGGGGGAAAGAGAGACCCATTAAGTGAGAAAGAGAGAGAAAAAGAGAGTGGGGGAAAGAGAGACCCATTAAGTGAGAAAGAGAGAGAAAAAGAGAGTGGGGGGAAGAGAGACCCATTAAGTGAGAAAGAGAGAGAAAAAGAGAGTGGGGGGAAAGAGAGACCCATTAAGTGAGAAAGAGAGAGAGAAAAGAGAGTGGGGGGAAGAGAGACCCATTAAGTGAGAAAGAGAGAGAGAAAAGAGAGTGGGGGAAGAGAGACCCATTAAGTGAGAAAGAGAGAGAAAAAGAGAGTGGGGGGAAAGAGAGACCCATTAAGTGAGAAAGAGAGAGAGAAAAGAGAGTGAGGGGGAGAAAAAGAGAGGGGGAATTAAGAGAAAGAGAGAGAGAAAAGAGAGTGGGGGAAGAGAGACCCATTAAGTGAGAAAGAGAGAGAGAAAAGAGAGTGGGGGGGAAGAGAGACCCATTAAGAGAGAATTAAGTGAGAAAGAGAGAGAGAAAAGAGAGAGAGGGGGAGTGGGGGAAGAGAGACCCATTAAGTGAGAAAGAGAGAGAGAAAAGAGAGTGGGGGGAAGAGAGACCCATTAAGTGAGAAAGAGAGAGAGAAAAGAGAGTGGGGGAAGAGAGACCCATTAAGTGAGAAAGAGAGAGAAAAAGAGAGTGGGGGGGAAGAGAGACCCATTAAGTGAGAAAGAGAGAGAGAAAAGAGAGTGAGAAAGAGAGGGGGAAGAGAGACCCATTAAGTGAGAAAGAGAGAGAGAAAAGAGAGTGGGGGAAGAGAGACCCATTAAGTGAGAAAGAGAGAGAGACCCATTAAGAGAGAGAGGGGAAAGAGAGACCCATTAAGTGAGAAAGAGAGAGAAAAAGAGAGTGGGGGAGAGACCCATTAAGTGAGAAAGAGAAAAGAGAGTGAGGGGAAAGAGAGACCCATTAAGTGAGAAAGAGAGAGAGAAAAGAGAGTGGGGGAAGAGAGACCCATTAAGTGAGAAAGAGAGAGAAAAGAGAGTGGGGGAAGAGAGACCCATTAGTGAGAAAGAGAGAGAGAAAAAAGAAGAGAGAGAAAAGAGAGTGGGGGAAAGAGAGACCCATTAAGTGAGAAAGAGAGAGAAAAGAGAGTGGGGGGAAGAGAGACCCATTAAGTGAGAAAGAGGAAAAGAGAGTGGGGGAAAGAGAGACCCATTAAGTGAGAAAGAGAGAGAGAAAAGAGAGTGGGGGAAGAGAGACCCATTAAGTGAGAAAAGAGAGAGAAAAGAGAGTGGGGGAAGAGAGACCCATTAAGTGAGAAAAGAGAGAGAAAAAAGAGACCCATTAAGTGAGAAAGGGGGAAAGAGAGACCCATTAAGTGAGAAAAGAGAGAGAAAAAGAGTGAGAAAAGAGGGGGAAAGAGAGACCCATTAAGTGAGAAAGAGAGAGAAAAGAGAGTGGGGGAAAGAGGAAAAGAGAAGAGAGACCCATTAAGTGAGAAAGAGAGAGAGAAAAGAGAGTGGGGGAAGAGAGACCCATTAAGTGAGAAAGAGAGAGAAAAAGAGAGTGGGGGAAGAGAGACCCATTAAGTGAGAAAGAGAGAGAGAAAAGAGAGTGGGGGGAAGAGAGACCCATTAAGTGAGAAAGAGAGAGAGAAAAGAGAGTGGGGGGAAGAGAGACCCATTAAGTGAGAAAGAGAGAGAGAAAAGAGAGTGGGGGGAAGAGAGACCCATTAAGTGAGAAAGAGAGAGAAAAAGAGAGTGGGGGAAGAGAGACCCATTAAGTGAGTGAGAGAGAGAGAAAAGAGAGTGGGGGAAGAGAGACCCATTAAGTGAGAAAGAAGAGGAAGAGAGGAAGAGAGAGAGTGGGGGAAGAGAGACCCATTAAGTGAGAAAGAAAGAGAAAGAGAGTGGGGGAGAAAAAGAGATTAAGGGGGAAAAGAGAGTGGGGGGGAAGAGAGACCCATTAAGTGAGAAAGAGAGAGAAAAAGAGAGTGGGGGAAAGCGAGACCCATAAAGTGAGAAAGAGAGAGAGAAAAAGAGGTCGTCCGTGAGGATATTCACATAAAATAATCGGATTTATCTGCAATTAGCTTTTTTAAGTCTCTTAGTTTTACGTCCAAGCTGCAAATGTCTGTGTGTTATTAATATCAGACTGTTATTATTACTGGACTACTGTTACTCCCAGGCTCCACGGACGGACGGACGGACGGACGGACGTACAGACGGACGTACAGACAGACGTACAGACAGACGTACAGACAGACGTACAGACAGACGTACAGACAGACAGATGTACAGACAGACAGACGTACAGACGTACAGACAGACAGACAGACAGACAGACAGACAGACAGACAGACAGACAGACAGACAGACAGACAGACAGACAGACAGACAGACAGACAGACAGACAGACAGACAGACAGACAGACAGACAGACAGACAGACAGACAGACAGACAGACAGACAGACAGACAGACAGACAGACAGACAGACAGATTCATTAGTTTGACGAAACCGTTTTGATGTTTCCATTTGTCTGGAAACACGATGGAAAGAGGAAGAGGATGAAGGTTAGAATTGTGTATGAGAAGAGAAGGATGGGGGAAAAAGGCAGAGATAAGGAATTGCGATGCAGTGTCTCTGTGTGTGTGTGTTCGTGTGCGTGCATGTGTGTGTGTGTGTGTGTTTGTTTGTGTGTGAGTGACTGTGTGTTGAGCTAATGCCACGCCATTAAAAGAGAAGAAATACTATTAAAGTAATGTTCAGCATCACACACACACACACAACATGGATGTCACATCACAAATATTACTTTCCCCATTCTCTCCTCACCGAGTCTCTCCTTCCCCAGTCTCTCCTTCCCAGTCTTTCCTTCCCCATTCTCTCCTCACCTCATCTCTCCTTCCCCAGTCTCTCCTTCCCAGGCTCTCCTTCCCAGGCTCTCCTTCCCAAGTCTCTCCTTCCCAAGTCTCTCCTTCCCAGTCTCTCCTTCCCCATTCTCTCCTCACCTCGTCTCTCCTTCCCCAGTCTCTCCTTCCCAGGCTCTCCTTCCCCAGTCTCTCCTTCCCCAGTCTCTCCTTCCCTAGTCTCTCCTTCCCTAGTCTCTCCTTCCCCAGTCTCTCCTTCCCCAGTCTCTCCTTCCCAAGCTCTCCTTCCCCAGTCTCTCCTTCCCCAGTCTCTCCTTCCCCAGTCTCTCCTTCCCAAGCTCTCATCCCCAGTCTCTCCTTCCCAAGCTCTCCTTCCCCAGTCTCTCCTTCCCAGTCTCTCCTTCCCCAGTCTCTCCTCACCTAGTCTCTCCATCCCCAGTCTCTCCTCACCTAGTCTCTCATTCCCCAGTCTCTCCTTCCGCAGTCTCTCCTTCCGCAGTCTCTCCTTTCCCAGTCTCTCCTTCCGCAGTCTCTCCTTCCCCAGTCTCTCCTTCCCCAGTCTCTACTTCCCCAGTCTCTCCTTCCCCAGTCTCTCCTTCCCCAGTCTCTCCTTCCCCAGTCTCTCCTCACCTAGTCTCTCCTTCCCCAGTCTCTACTTCCCCAGTCTCTCATTCCCCAGTCTCTCCTTCCCCAGTCTCTCATTCCCCAGTCTCTCCTCACCTAGTCTCTCCTTCCCCAGTCTCTCCTCACCTAGTGTCTCCTTCCCAAGTCTCTCCTTCCCAGTCTCTCCTTCCCCATTCTCTCCTCACCTCGTCTCTCCTTCCCCAGTCTCTCCTTCCCAGGCTCTCCTTCCCCAGTCTCTCCTTCCCCAGTCTCTCCTTCCCTAGTCTCTCCTTCCCTAGTCTCTCCTTCCCCAGTCTCTCCTTCCCCAGTCTCTCCTTCCCAAGCTCTCCTTCCCCAGTCTCTCCTTCCCCAGTCTCTCCTTCCCCAGTCTCTCCTTCCCAAGCTCTCATCCCCAGTCTCTCCTTCCCAAGCTCTCCTTCCCCAGTCTCTCCTTCCCAGTCTCTCCTTCCCCAGTCTCTCCTCACCTAGTCTCTCCATCCCCAGTCTCTCCTCACCTAGTCTCTCATTCCCCAGTCTCTCCTTCCGCAGTCTCTCCTTCCGCAGTCTCTCCTTTCCCAGTCTCTCCTTCCGCAGTCTCTCCTTCCCCAGTCTCTCCTTCCCCAGTCTCTACTTCCCCAGTCTCTCCTTCCCCAGTCTCTCCTTCCCCAGTCTCTCCTTCCCCAGTCTCTCCTCACCTAGTCTCTCCTTCCCCAGTCTCTACTTCCCCAGTCTCTCATTCCCCAGTCTCTCCTTCCCCAGTCTCTCATTCCCCAGTCTCTCCTCACCTAGTCTCTCCTTCCCCAGTCTCTCCTCACCTAGTGTCTCCTTCCCCAGTCTCTCCTCACCTAGTCTCTCCTTCCCCAGTCTCTCCTCACCCAGTCTCTCCTTCCCCAGTCTCTCCATCCCCAGTCTCTCCTCACCTAGTCTCTCCATCCCCAGTCTCTCCTCACCTAGTCTCTCCTTCCCCAGTCTCTCCTCACCTAGTCTCTCCTCAACTAGTCTCTCCTCACCTAGTCTCTCCTTCCCCAGTCTCTCCTTCCCCAGTCTCTCCTTCCCAGGCTCTCCTTCCCCAGTCTCTCCATCCCCAGTCTCTCCATACCTAGTCTCTCCTTCCCCAGTCTCTTCTTCCCCAGTCTCTCATTCCCCAGTCTCTCCTTCCCAGTCTCTCCTTCCCAGGCTCCCCTTCCCAAAGTCTCTCATTCCCAGTTTCTCCTTCCCAGTCTCTCCTTCCCAGGCTCCCCTTCCCCAGTCTCTCATTCCCAGGCTCTCCTTCCTCAGTCTCTCCTTTCCCAGTCTCTCCTCCCATATCGACTGCTGGACAGGTATCTCCGTACTGATACGTAGTCATGTTTGCGTGTGCGTGTGCATGTGTTCGTGTGTGCGTGTGTGTATGGGTGGGTGTGTGTCTGTATGTGTGTGTGTGTGTGTATGTGTGTGAATGTGTGTGTGTGTGTATATGTGTGTGAATGTGTGTGTGCGTGTGTGTGTGTGTGTGTGTGTGTGTGTGTGTGTGTGTGTGTGTGTGTGTGTGTGTGTGTGTGTGTGTGTGTGTGTGTGTGTGTGTGTGTGTGTGTGTGTGTGTGTGTGTGTGTGTGTGTGTGTGTGTGTGTGTGTGTGTGTGTGTGTGTGTGTGCGTGCGTTCGAGACAGTGAGATTTTCTTTGATTGATTAGGTGTCTGTTTTAGGTGCAGATTGCTGTAGTTGATTGGTTCTGAGGGAAACAGTCATTTATAATCATCACCAGATGACATATTAAATTCTAAATTGGAAGTCTGTCCCTGGATGTAAAACTGACAAACCATGATGTAGACTATAAATAAATACTTAGGCTTCTTATACGAACAGAGAACACAAGCGGTGTTACTAATCACCGCATTTTAATGTTGTTGTTCAACCATTAAAATACCATTTGCTTACACTGTTCACTGAGCGAGAGAGAGAGAGAGAGAGAGAGAGAGAGAGAGAGAGAGAGAGAGATGAGGGAGATGAGGAGAGAGAGAGAGAGAGAGAGAGAGAGAGAGAGAGAGAGAGAGAGAGAGAGAGAGAGAGAGAGAGAGAGAGAGAGAGAGAGAGAGAGAGAGAGAGAGAGAGAGAGAGAGAGAGAGAGAGAGAGAGATGAGGGAGAGAGAGAGAGAGAGAGAGAGAGAGAGAGAGAGAGAGAGAGAGAGAGAGAGAGAGAGAGAGAGAGAGAGAGAGAGAGAGAGAGAGAGAGAGAGAGAGAGAGAGAGAGAGAGAGAGAGGAGAGAGAGAGAGAGAGAGAGAGAGAGAGAGAGAGAGAGAGAGAGAGAGAGAGAGAGATGAGGGAGGAGAGAGAGAGAGAGAGAGAGAGAGAGAGAGAGAGAGAGAGAGAGAGAGAGAGGAGAGAGAGAGAGAGAGAGAGAGAGAGAGAGAGAGAGAGAGAGAGAGATGAGGGAGAGAGAGAGAGAGAGAGAGAGAGAGAGAGAGAGAGAGAGAGAGAGATGAGGGAGATATATGAATACATTTTAATCAGTCTCGTATCAGGTTGCAGTGGATGGAAGCAGTGTGAGAGTCTCTGCCTGTCTGTGTGCTTGGACGAGAACAGACATTTGTAATCCTGCGGTATGATAACAATAATCATCGTCATAATGACAGAGTTAATGGACTTTAATTTGATCTGGCGGCTAATGGTCCTTAACAATGATAACGTCTCTCATATTATAACAGTAATACTAGACAAAATAAAACATTATTTTATTGTGTTCCTGTGTGTGTTTGTGTGCGTGTCCGTGTGTGTGTGTGCTTGTATGTGTATGTGTGTGCGCTTGTATGTGTGTGTGTGTGTGCGCTTGTAAGTGTATGTGTGTGCGCTTTTTTATGTGTGTGTGTGTGTGTGTGTGCGTGCGTGCGTGCGTGAGTTCGTGCGTGTGTGTGTTTGTGTTTATAGCGGTAACCTTGCAATGAGACAGTAGATGATATATTGCTGCAGGTGGTCAGGTGACTGAGGGAGACTCTGTAGTCCTGACAGGTGACATCAGCTGGCACTGTGGCAGCCCTATCACACACACACTTGCACATGCACGCACATACAGACATGCATGCACACACATACAAACACATGAACACACATACACACAAAAGCACGCACACACACACACACACACACACACACACACACACACACACACACACACACACACACACACACACACACACACACACACACACACACACACACACACACACACACACACACACACTGACGAATGGCAGCAATTAGAGGGGGAAAGCAAGCATGTGAGGACAGTAGAGTGCAGAGGGGCTTAAAATGAGTGTGTGTGTGTGTGTGTGTGTGTGTGTGTGTGTGTGTGTGTGTGTGTGTGTGTGTGTGTGTGTGTGTGTGTGTGTGTGTGTGTGTGTGTGTGTGTGTGTGTGTGGATGTGGGTGTGCGTGTGTGTGTGTGTGCGTGTGTGTGTGTGTTTGTATGTACGTGTGTGCATGCATGTGTGCGTGTGTGGGTGTGGGTGTGCGTGTGTGCGTGTGTGCGTGTGTGTTTGTATGTATGTGTGTGCATGCATGTGTGGGTGTGCGTGTGTGGGTGTTTTTTTTAATCTCTCTATATCTTTTTCAGTATTCTCCTCCATATAGCCTAATTCTCACACTCACACTCACACTCAACACACACATCCACACATCTGCACAGCCCAGTGCGTCCTGTGCCAGCGCCCCGCATTTTCTGGGCGAAGGTTACCATCCAGCCGGGACGGGTTGTGCAGGCACTATGCTCGAGACCTCCAGTGCGCTGCCCAGTGTATCCGGCGCCGACTCCGAGAGCGAGGGTCCACCAGCGAGGGTCCACCATCCGGAGCCTGCAGCGAGGGTCCCCAGTCCGGGGCCTGCAGCGAGGGTCCCCAGTCCGGGGACTGCGGGGAGGGTCCCCAGTCCGGGGCCTGTGGCGAGGGTCCGCATTCCGGAGCCTGCAGAGAAGGTCCCCAGTCCGGGGTCGGCGAAGAGGGTCCCCAGTCCAGAGGCACCACCGAAGTGCGGGGAGCCAGAGGTGGAGTGGGGTCTGCGTCCCGCACCGGAGCCGCCACCGAAGTAGATACCCACCCGGACCCTCCCCTATAGAGTCAGGTTTTGCGGCCGGAGCTTTTGGGGGGGGGGGGGGGGGGGTACCGTCATGCCCTGGCCATAGAGAGGATTTTATTCTCCATCCCAGGGTGTGACTAGGGTGGGCATTCTAGCTTAATTATTTCTATGTTTTGGCCGGGTATGGTTCTCAATCAGGGACAGCTGAGTATAACAGAACTGATATTGCAGGCGAAAACCTGAGGGAAATCCATCAAGGAAGTGCTGTTTTTCCTGAAAGCTCTCTGTTCCATTGGATGCCTTGCCTCCATTTAAAGGGATATCAACCAGATTCCTTTTCCTATGGCTTCCTCAAGCTGTGGCCAGTCTTTAGACATAGTATCAGGCTTTTATTTTGTCAAATGAACGAGAAAGACCACATTGCGTCAGTGGATGACTGGGTGCCAGCAGAGTTTTTCATGTGCAACAGCCATTTTCTCTCTCTCGCCTATGGAAGAAGCTACATTCCGGTTGTCATATTACACATTATATATTGTAAAAACAACCTGAGGATTGATTATAAAAAACATTTTACATCTTTCTACGCACTTTACAGATACTATTTTGAATTTTCGTCATGACCGCTCGAGCCTGAGTATTTCTGAACATAACGCGCGAAAACAACGGGAGGTATTTTGGATATAAAAATCATCTTTACTGAACAAAAGGAACATTTATTGTGTAACTGGGAGTCTCGTGAGTGCAAACATCCGAAGATCATCAAAGGTAAGCGATTTAATTTTTTGATTTTCTGACCAATCTACTTGGCTGCTAGCTGTTTGAAATATTTTGTCTACTGAGAGAGATGTTCTTACATAAACGCTTGTTATGCTTTCACCGAAAAGCTTTATTGAAATCTGACACGACAGGTGGATTAACAACAAGCTAAACTGTGTTTTGCTATATTGCACTTGTGATTTCATGAAAATTAAATATTATTAGTAATTTAATTTGAATTTGGCGCTCTGCAATTGAGCTGATGTTGATGAAAATGATCCTCCTCTCCTTCTCTCCTTCTCTCTCTCTCCCTCTCTCCTTCTCTTCCACCGTTCGTCCCTCCCCCATTCCCAGAATGTGACAGTCAGTGGAGAGTTGAGTGTGAGATAGGCCTGAGCCATGAGCTGCAGCCATCACATGCAAGCTTCATTTTCTTACACACAACCTTATCCCTCTCCACTAAGACGCACACACTATCTCCATTTGCATGCATGCCTCTGTGTGTGCGTTTTGGGTGATGCAGGCATAATAATCAACACCAGAGCCTAATGTCATCAGAGTTTCATGATAAATAATATCCAGAAGATATCATATTACTAGGTCTGGAGATATGACAAATGGGCAAGACATATTAGGGTCTATTTGTAATATAAGATGGTATTGTCCACACACACACGCACGCACGCACACACTCACACACGCACACACACACACATAGTGTAATGGCGTTCGTCTGTTGTTTGTAGAAAGTCAGACCAAAATGCAGCGTGTAGGTTACTCATGACATTTAATGAAGAAAATGCTGTACATGAAATAACTGAGAATACAAAACAACAAACGAGTGAAACTAATACAGCCTATCTGGTGACTAACACAAAGACAGGTACAATCACCCACGAAATACAACGCGCACTCAGGCTACCTAAATACGGTTCCCAATCCGAGACAACTAGAATCAGCTGACTCCAATTAGGAATCGCCTCAGGCAGCCAAGCCTAACTAGACACACCCCTAATAATACACACTCCCAATTAATACAAACCCTAATACGAAATACAACATATAAACCCATGTCACACCCTGGCCTACCCAAACATATAACAAAAACACAAGATACAATGACCAAGGCGTGACACATAGTGCCTGCGAGTCAAGATGACATTAGTTAGTGTGAGAAGTACATGTCCTACTGCGTAGGTCTGGATGGCCTTTATTGATGGACAGAGTCGTAAAGCCATCCGTCACTTTAGAGGAGGTTAATTAGAGCCAGCATCAAACGATAAACTCACCAACATGCATGGCTGGACAGCCCCAATGCAGCACATTAATCATAACCAGACACATACAGAGAGACAGAGACAAGGTGTCCAGACGCATATTCTGATGATAGATGACCCATTTAACTTTAATTTTCTGAGAGCAATACAGGGATATCACACACACATTGACACACACCCTTGCGATCACACACACTAACACGTTGTACATACACTCTCATGACACTTTGCTGTAGAGAAATTAAGAAAGGAACTGATATGACATTCACCCTTAGCCGAGCGTTTGGGGGGGAAGGGTGGGTAACGACGGATGTTGATTTTTTGCTGAAGAGGGTGAAATTAATCTGTGTATGTGTGAATGTATATGTGTCTGACTGTGTGTATATATGTGTGTGTCTGTTTATTAATCAGTCATGTGTTCTGTTAACCACAAACCTCAGTTTTTTAGTTTCATATCACAGTTTCATATCTAATGTTTAATTTCTACCCTGTCCATTACTGGATCATCATGATTGTATTATGCATCTAAATCACCAAGGTTTTGGAAATGTTGTATTTGTATTTTATTGTGGGAGAGCAGTGACAGAATGTGTGTGCATGTAATACTGAGTGTGATTGCGACTGTGGAGGCCGAAATGGCGGAGGTAAGGACAGAACTGAGTGATGAAAGAGACTGGATAAGAAGGAAGAGAGGATGACACAGAGTGAGAGAGAACACACCGCCGCTTGGGAAACAGGTGAGAGAGAACACAGCTCCGCTAAGGAAACAGAGTGAGAGAACACACCTCCACTATGGAAACATGTGAGAGAGAACACACCTCCGCTAGGGAAACAGGTGAGAGAGAACACACCTCCGCTAGGGAAACAGGTGAGAGAGAACACAGCTCCGCTAAGGAAACAGAGTGAGAGAACACACCTCCACTAGGGAAACAGGTGAGAGAGAACACACCTCCGCTAGGGAAACTGGTGAGAGAGAACACACCTCCGCTAGGGAAACAGGTGAGAGAGAACACACCTCCGCTAGGGAAACAGTGTGAGCGAGAACACACCTCCGCTAGGGAAACAGGTGAGAGAGAACACACCTCCGCTAGGGAAACAGGTGAGAGAGAACACACCTCCGCTAGGGAAACAGGTGAGAGAGAACACACCTCCGCTAGGGAAACATTGTGAGAGAAAACACACCTCCGCTAGGGAAACTGATGAGAGAGAACACACCTCCGCAAGGGAAACAGGTGAGAGAGAACACAGCTCCGCTAGGGAAACAGTGTGAGAGAGAACACACCTCCGCTAGGGAAACTGGTGAGAGAGAACACACCTCCGCTAGGGAAACAGGTGAGAGAGAACACACCTCCGCTAGGGAAACAGAGTGAGAGAGAACACACCTCCGCTAGTGAAACAGGTGAGAGAGAACACAGCTCCGCTAGGGAAACAGGTGAGAGAGAACACACCTCCGCTAGGGAAACAGGTGAGAGAGAACACACCTCTGCTAGTGAAACAGGTGAGAGAGAGCAAGAGAGAGAATATACAAGGTCTGAGGTCATTTACAGTGGGGCAAATAAGTATTTAGTCAGCCACCAATTGTGCAAGTTCTCCCACTTAAAAAGATGAGAGAGGCCTGTAAATTTCATCATAGGTACACTTCTATGACAGACAAAATGAAAAAAAAACTCCAGAAAATCACATTGTAGGATTTTTTATGAATTTATTTGCAAATTATGGTGGAAAATAAGTATTAAAGCTTTTTTGAAATCTGACACAGCGGTTGCATTAAGGAGAAGTTTACCTTTAATTCTATGCATAACACTTGTATCTTTCATCAAAGTTTATGATGAGTATTTCTGTGAATTGATTTGGCTCTCTGCAAATTCGACAGATGATTTAGAGGCAGAACATTATTGAACATAACGCGCCAATGTAAACTGAGATTTTTGTATATAAATATGAACTGTATTCAAACAAAACATACATGTATTGTGTATGAATTGTGTCTTATGAGTGCCATCTGATGAAGATCATCAAAGGTTACTGGTTAATTTTATCTCTATTTCTGCTTTATGTGACTCCTCTCTTTGGCTGGAAAATGGCTGTATGTTTTTTTGTGACTAGGCGCTGTCCTCAGATAATCACAATGTATGCTTTCACCGTAAAGCCTTTTTGAAATCGGACACTGTGGCTGGATTAACAATAAGTTCATCTTTAAAATGGTGTATAATACTTGTAGGTTTGAGGAATTTGAAGTTGGATATTTCTGTTGTCTGAATTTGGCGCCCTGCAATTTCACTGGCTGTTGTCAAGGTGGGACACTAGCGTCCCACATATCCCAGAGAGGTTTTTAAGCAAGGTGGTCCTGGAGCTCTGTTCACAAACACCAACAGACCCCACAGAGCCCCAGATCAGCAACACAATTAGCCCTTTCCAAATCACGAGAGAACAAATTACGTGACACGTTGGAAAGAATTAACAAAACAAATTAGCAAACTAGAATGCTATTTGGCCCTAAACAGAAAGTACATAGTGGCAGAATACCTGACCACTGTGACTGATCCAAAATGAAGGAAATCTTTGATTTTGTACAGACTCAGTAACTGTAACCGTAGCCTTGCTAGAGACATATATTTCCCTCAGAATACACAGATCCACAAAGAATAATTTAATAATTTAATAATTAATTTTGCTAAACTCCCACATCTTTTGGGTGAAATATCGTGGTCCTTCTGTAGCTCAGTTGGTAGAGCATGGCGCTTGTAACGCCAGGGTAGTGGGTTCGATCCCCGGGACCACCCATACATAGAATGTATGCACACATGACTGTAAGTCGCTTTGGATAAAAGCGTCTGCTAAATAGCATATATAAATATCACAGTGTGCAATCACAGCAGCAAGACGTGTTACCTGTTGCCACAAGAAAAGGGCAACCATTGAAGGACAAACATCATTGTAAAAACAACTCATATTTAAGTTTATTTATTTTCCCTTTTGTACTTAAACGATTTGCACATCATTCCAACACTGTATAAAGACATAATATGATATTTCAAATGTCTTTATTATTTTTGAACTTTTGTGAGTGTACTGTTTACTGTTATTTTATTTATTTAACTTTTGTTTATTTTCTATTTCACTTGCCTTGGAAATGTTTAACGTATGTTTCCCATGCCAATAAAGCCCTTAAATTTAATTGAGAGACAGAGAGAGAACAACTCAACTCTCCATAGATCATGTCATATTTAGTGTTTACTAATGTACCGTGTGTTTATCTCAAGGGCATGCAAGCTCCATTTAAGCTCAAGCACATGCACACACATTACACACACACACACACACACACACACACACACACACACACACACACACACACACACACACACACACACACACACACACACACACACACACACACACACACACACACACACACACACACACACACACACACACACACACACACACACACACACACACACACACACACACACACTCAGCGAGAGGCAGGAGCACACACCACTTGATCTGCATATCATTTGTTTTTTGGTAGAGTGCCAAGCTTCCATTGAGAGAGACATCAGAGACAAGCACTCACCCCCTTCACCCTTCTCACGCTGTCGACTCTCTCAATTCAATTCAAAGGGCTTCTTGGCATGGGAAACACATGTTTACATTGCCAATGCAAGTGAAATAGAAAATTAACAAAAGTGAAATAAACGATAAGAACATCACACTTTACACTCACAAAAGGTCCAAAGGAAAAGAGACATTTCAAATAACATATTATGGTTCTACAGTGTTGTAACGATGTGCAGATAATTAAAGTACTAAAGGGAAAATAAATAAACACAAATACAGCTTTGATTTACAACAGTGTTTGTTCTTTGCTGGTTGCCCTTTTCTTGTGGGTACAGGTCAAAAATCTTGCTGCTGTGATTGCAGACTGTGGTATTTTTCCCAATAGATATGGAAGTTTATCAAAATTAGATTTGTTTTCAAATTATTTGTGGATCTGTGTAATCTGAGGGAAATATATTTCTCTAATATGGTCATTTTGTGGGCAGTGTGCACACAGACTGCTAAGTCTGCCTACGGCGGCCTCTCTCAATAGCAAGGCTATGCTCACTGAGTATGCTCATTGTGTACTCTCTGTTCAGGACTGAATAGCATTCTAGATTGCTCTTTAAAAAAATATATTTCTAGTGTGTCAAGTAGTTGTCTTTTTGTTTTCTCATGATGTGGTTCACTATGGTGAATCACTTAAACAATACAGGTTGTTTTCTGACGTGATGTTCCTTCTTTTTCCATAGTGAATTCCTGTGTTGTTTAATAAGTGATTCGCCATAGTGAAAGCGTGGGCTCAGGTGTTTGTCTCTATGTTTTTGGTTTGATAGATTTCCCAATTTATTTCTTAGGTTTTTGAATTATTCGTCAAACCATTTTCCCATGCTATTAATCTTCTTAGGTTGCTTGCATTACATTTTTAGATTTGATGGGGAAGCTGAGAGGTCAAAAATACTGTTTAAGTTTCCTATGCCAAATTTACACCTTCACTATTACAGTGAAACATTTTGTCCAGGAAGTAGTCTAAAAGGGTTTCAATTTGTTGTTGCCTAATTGTTTTTTTGGTAGGTTTCTACAATACTTTCCTTCCATCTATATAATTTCTTAATATTATGTAGTTCCTTTGGCTATGACGCCTCATGAGTGAGTATTGCTCTGTTCAAATAGACTGTGATTTTGCTGTGTTTTGACAGAGGTGTCAGTGGACTGACTGAACTGTCTGAGAGACTCTGGGTTGAGGTCAGTGATAATGTCATCTACATTACTACTGCGAAGGGATGATCTCTATGTGTACCTACTGTAAGTGTCCCCTCTAAACCTGCCATTGACTAAGTACAGACCCAGTGTGCAACAGAGCTGCAGGAGCTGCGACCTGTTTTTGATGGTTGTCCGGTCATAGTTGTGTCTAAGGGGGCATGTTTGGGAGGGAATTATGTCACCGCCAGGTAGGTGTTTGTCCCCCTGTGTGCTGTGAGTGTCAGGTTCTTGTCCAGTTCTGGCATTTAGGTCGCCACAGACTAGTACATGTCCATGGGCCTGGACATTGTTGATCTCCCACTCTAGGATGTAGAAGCTGTCTTCACTAAAGTATGGGGGATTCTAGTGGGGGGATATAGGTAGCACACAGGAGGACATTTGTTTTCTTTTGAGATACTTTCCTTGTTAATTTCTTCCCACTTGTAAAATGTTCCTGCTAACTCATTTAATAGAGTGGGTTAGGTATCATCTATACCAAATGAGCAAACGCCTGAGTCTCTTTCCTGTTTCACACCTGGTGATTTGGTGGATGGGACTACCAGCTCTCTGTAATCTAGAAGGCAACCAGTGGGTCTGTTTCCTCTATACCATGTTTCTTGTAGGAGGACAATGTCTGTATTTCTTCCATTTTCTCTCGCTCTCACATACACAAACCACCTGTAGTTCAGTGTCAACAGTGTGTGTGTGTGTGTGTGTGTGTGTGTGTGTGTGTGTGTGTGTGTGTGTGTGTGTGTGTGTGTGTGTGTGTGTGTGTGTGTGTGTGTGTGTGTGTGTGTGTGTGTGTGTGTGTGTGTGTGTGTGTGTGTGTGTGTGTGTGTGTGCACAGATGCGAAGCAGCTGTGAAATCAGCACCTGTTTAATTCAATTAGCCATGTTAATGAATTCCAATCTGCTGCCAAAAGAACAGACCAGCTCTAAAGAGCTCGATAGACTCATTTCTTAATTAATTGTCTGTTGCAGTGGCTTCCCATCTCAGCTGTTTCTTCATTATCTGATGGGGGCGCCTATGTGTGTGTGTGTGTGTGTGTGTGTGTGTGTGTGTGTGTGTGTGTGTGTGTGTGTGTGTGTGTGTGTGTGTGTGTGTGTGTGTGTGTGTGTGTGTGTGTGTGTGTGTGTGTGTGTGTGTGTGTGTGTGTGTGTTGTGCCTGACTGAAAGAGCCTTCAGAAAGTATACACACACCTGTACTTTTTGCATATTTTGTGGAAGTAGAATTCAAAATGCATTTAATTGTCCTGTTTTGTCAATGATCCACACAACAAGACTCTGTAATGTCAAATAAAAATTCTAAGATTTTTACAAAATGTATGAAAAATAAAACATGTTGTTATTTTAGGTATCTCATTTACACAAGTATTCATTCACACCGATGAGTCAATACATGTAATGAATTACCTTTGAATTACCTTTGGTAGTGATTACAGCTGTGAGTGATTTTGGTCTCTATTTCTCTAAGAGCTTTGCATTCCTGGATTGTACAAGTTTGGCCCATTATTCTGAAAGAAATTCTTCAAGCTCTGTCAAGTTGGTTGTTGATCGTTGCTAGATAGACATTTTCAGATCTTACCATAGATTTTCAAGCAGATTTCATTCTAAACCGTAACCAGGCCATTCACGAACATTCAATGTCATCTTGGTAAGGAACTTCAGCGTAGATCTGGCCTTGTGTTTTAGGTTATTGTCCTGCTGAAAGGTGAATTTGTCTCTCAGTGTCTGTTGGAAAGCAGACTGAACTAGCTTTTCCTCTAGAATTTTGCCTGTGCTTATCTCCGTTCCGTATCTTCATCCTAAACAAACAGGCTGGTCACAGGAAAGAGCTGTCAATGTCGGATGTTTTAAAAGGCCCTGAGGATGCGACCTGAACGTGCTTTTGGATTTGTTTACCAAACGCCCTAACAAAAGAAGCTATTTGGACATAACTGATGGACATTATCAAACAAATCAAACATTTATGGTGGAACTGGGATTCCTGGGAGTGCATTCTGATGAAGATCATCAAAGGTAAGGGGATATTTTAAATGCTATTTCTTTTTGGCTGCTTTGTTGTCTAAAGGCTGTAATCAGATTATTGCATGGTTTGCTGTAAAGTGTTTTTGAAATCTGACACAGCGGTTGCATTAAGGAGAAGTTTATCTAATGTTCCATGTATAATAGTCGTATCTTTATCAATGTTTATTGATCTGTAAATTGATGTGGCTCTCTGCAATTTCACTGCATGTTTTAAAACTACTGAACTTAACGCGCCAATGTAAACTCAGATTTTTTATATAAATATGAACTTTATCAAACAAAACATACATGTATAGTGTAACATTAAGTCCTATGAGTGTCATATGATGAAGATCATCAAAGGGTAGTGATTAAGTTTCTCTATTTCTGCTTTTTGTTACTCCTCGCTTTGGCTGGAAAAAAATGGCTGTGTTTTCTGTGGCTTGGTGGTGACGTTACATAATAATTTGTGTTGCTTTCACTGTAAATCCTTTTTGAAATCAGACACTGTGGCTGGATTAACAAGAATTGTATCTTTAAATTAGTGTAAAAAACTTGTATCCTTGAGGAATTTTAATTATGAGATTTCTGTTGTTTTGAATTTGGCGCCCTGCACTTTCACTGGCTATTCTGGGGGGATTCCTAGACAGGTTAAAGTAATTTTGGCTTGCCATAACAAAGGGGTTGAACACTTATTTACATTTAAGCTTTTCATTTATACTGAATTTGCAAAATTAAAATATTACACAAATATATATATATATATATATAGACATGTGTACTTAATCTAGATCAGTGGTACAAATCTCAGTTTAATCCATCTAAAAATCAGGCTGTAACACAACAAAATGTGGAAAAGGCAAGGGGTGTGAATACTTTGTGAGGGCATTGTAAGAACAACAGTGTAGTTCTGAACTGAGATATGATATCTGATATGGTTATGTGAAGATTGTCCAACAGGTAAAGACATCCTCAATGGGTTTCTAATCTCTCTGTTGTTCGAAGTGAATTATATCTGTCTGCTAGTTGTCACCTCACACCTCTACCTGCTTATAGACATGTGTTGACTTCAACCTTTTTATTTAAATTATACTGGTCCACTCTCTCTCTATTTCTGTCTATTTCTCTCTCTCTTTCTGTCTCTGTTTCTGTCTCTCTCTCTCTGCTCTCTCTCTCTCAGGAGGTTAGGAAGTGCAGCTCAGTTTCCATCTCATTTTGTGGGCAGTGAACACATAGCCTGTCTTCTCTTGAGAGCCATGTCTGCCTACGGTGGCCTTTCTCAATAGCAAGGCTATGCTCACTGAGTCTGTACATAGTCAAAGCTTTCCTTAATTTTGGGTCAGTCACAGTGGTCAGGTATTCTGCCGCTGTGTACTCTCTGTGTAGGGCCAAATAGCATTCTAGTTTGCTCTGTTTTTTTTGTTAATTCTTTCCAATGTGTCAAGTAATTATATTTTTGTTTTCTCATGATTTGGTTGGGTCTAATTGTGCTCTGTCTGTCTCTCTATTATTGTCTGTCTCCGTCTATCTCTCTGTCTCTCTTTGTCTCTCTTTATCTCTCTGTCTCTCTCTGTCTCCAGAGAGAGAGGAATAGAGACAGAGGGAGAGAGAGAGAGGAACAGAGACAGAGGGAGAGAGAGAGGAACAGAAACCGAGGGAGAGAGAGAGGAACAGAGACAGAGAGAGAGAGGAACAGAGACAGAGAGAGAGAGAGGGAAGAAGGGAGAGGGTAGGAGGGAACCAACTTTGATAGGAGATACAGTATAATGAGTCCATTCTAGTGATACTCAGAATGGACTCTCTCTATAGAGGCCTGTTAATATGATAGTTCCCATTGTTGACAGAGACAAAGAGAGAGAGAGAGATAGATGGAGACAGACAGTGATAGAAAGAGAGACAGACAGAGAGAGAACAAGATAAGGAGAGAGAGAAAGAAAGAGAGAGAGAGAGAGTGAGAGAGAGAGAGAGGAACAGAGAGTGGAACAGAGAGAGAGAGAGAGAGAGAGAGAGAGAGAGAGAGAGGAACAGAGAGAGAGAGAGAGGAACAGAGAGAGAGAAAGAGAGAGAGAGAGAGAGAGAGAGAGAGAACAAGATAAGGAGAGAGAGAGAAAGAAAGAGAGAGAGAGTGAGAGAGAGAGAGAGAGAGAGAGAGAGAGACAGGAACAGAGAGAGAGAGAGAGAGAGAGAGAGAGAGAGAGGAACAGAGACAGAGGGAGAGAGAGGAACAGAGACGGAGAGAGAGAGAGAGAGAGAGAGAGAGAGAGAGAGAGAGAGAGAGAGAGAGAGAGAGAGAGAGGAACAGAGAGAGAAATAGACAAAAAGAGAGAGAGAGAAAGATAGAGAGAGAGTGGAGAGCCAGTATAATTTAAATAAATGGTGGAAGAGAGAACTTTTCTTTTAAACAATTTCCCAAAATCTAATATTATTTTCGGAGTCCTGGCATATGCCTTCAGAGACTTCAGACTGGGAAATGTGAAGTTTGAATCGACAATATTGACATGTGTTCCTAAAATGTAACAGAATCAGAGATAAATCTAAAAACATTAACAGTTTAACAGTTAACAGAGGATATATGATAGAGAACAGAGGATATATGATAGAGAACAGAGGATATATGATAGAGAATAGAGAACAGAGGATAGGTAATAGAGAATAGAGGGCAAGGGATAGAGGATTGGCTATGGGGTAGAGGATAGAGGATATAGCATAGAGGATAGGTAATAGAGAATAGAGGGCAAGGGATAGAGGATTGGCTATGGGGTAGAGGATAGAGGATATAGTATAGAGGATAGGTAATAGAGAATATAATATAGGGGATAAATGATAGGCATTAGAGAATAAAATATAGGGGATAGAGGATAGGGGATAGAGGAAAGAGGATAGGCGATAGAGAATAGAGGATAAGGTATAGGGGATATGGGATGACACCATCAGTATTGAGTCTGTAGCTGCTGAACCTCCCTGAAGGGAGGGATAGAGGATAAAAGATAGAGGATAGAAGGGACAGAGGATAGAGACTAGAGGATAGAGGATAGTGGATAGAAGGGACAGAGGATAGAGACTAGAGGATAGAGGATAGGGGATAAAGGATGGGGATAGGGGATGGAGGGTAGAGGACAGGGTCTAGAGGTTAAGGGATATGGGATAGAGAATAGAGGTGAGAGGATAAGGTATAGTGGATAGGGGATAGAGGGTAGAGCATAGGGTACATAGGACAGGGGTACATGTTAGAGGATAGGGTACAGAGGATAGAGGCTAGGGGATAGGGGATAGAGGATAGAGGATAGAGGATAGAGGATAGGGTATAGAGGATAGAGTATAGAGGATAGGGTACAGAGGATAGAGGATACAGCCGAGGGGATCGCTCTGGATAAGAGCGTCTGCTAAATGACTTAAATGTAAATGTAATAGAGGATAGAGGATAGGGTATAGAGGATAGAGGATAGGGTATAGAGGGTAGAGGATACGGCCGAGGGGATAGAGTATGGACGGTAGGGATAAGGGTAGAGTATAGGGAATAGAGGATAGAGAATAGAGGATAGGAGAAAGAGGGCAAGGGATAGAGGATAGGGCATGAGGGGTAGATCATAGAGGATGATAGAGGATATAGGATAGTGGATAGGTGATAGAGGATACAGGCTTGGAGATTGAGGTTAGGGGATAGGGGATAGAGGATATGCGATAGAGAATAGAGGATAAGGTATAGGGGATATGGGATATGGGATAGAGGATAAAAGATAGAGGATAGAAGGGACAGAGGATAGAGACTAGATGATAGAGTATAGAGGATAGTGGATTGAAGGGACAGAGGATAGAGACTAGAGGATAGAGGATAGTGGATAGAAGGGACAGAGGATAGAGACTAGAGGATAGGGTATAGAGGATAGGGTATAGAGGATAGAGGATAGTGTATAGAGGATAAGGTATAGAGGATAGGGTATAGAGGATAGAGGGTAGAGAAATACCGCCGAGGGTATAGAGTATGGAGGGTAGGGGTTAGGGTAGAGGATAGGGAATAGAGGATAGGAGAAAGAGGGTAAGGGATAGAGGATAGAGGATAGAGGATAGGAGAAAGAGGGTAAGGGATAGAAGATAGGGCATGAGGGGTAGATCATAGAGGATGACAGAGGATATAGGATAGTGGATAGGTGATAGGGGATAGAGGATACAGGGTTGGGGATTGAGGTTAGGGGATAGGGGATAGAGGATAGATGCAAGGGGATAAGGGATAGCGGATAGGGGACAGGGTTTAGAAGCTAGGGGATTTGGGATAGAGGATATGTGCTTGGGGATAGAGAATCGAGGGTAGGGGTCAGAGATAGGTGAGAGGGGATAGTATAGGGAGGGTAGAGGGAGTGTAGAGTGTAGAGGATAGGGCACAGAGGACAGGGGATAAATGACAGAGGTTAGGGGATAGAGGAATAGAGGATAGTGGATAGAGGTGAGGGGATAGAGGATAGAGTATAGAGAATTGAGGATAGGGGATAGGGGATATAGTATAGAGAATAGGGCATAGAGGTTAGGGGATAGAGGATAGGTGATAAAGGGTATAAGTGATAGATAGGGCATGAGGGGTAGATGATAGAGAATAGGGGATATAGGATAGGAGAAAGAGGGTTAAGGAAAGAGGTTTGGGGATGGGGTAGAGAACAGAGGATATAGAACAGAGGATAGGCGATAGGGGATAGAGGATGGAGGATAGAGGATAGAGGATAGAGGATAGATAGATGGAGGATAGAGAGTAGAGTATAGATGATAGAGAATAGGCGATAGGGGATAGAGGAAAGAGGATAGGCAAAAGGGGATAGAGGATAGAGAATAAAGGAAAGAGGATAGAGGATAGGCAAAAGAGGATATAGGATAGAGTATAGGGGATATGGAATAGAGTATAGGGTATAAAGGTCAGAAGATAGAGGACAGATAGGGTATGGGGAATAGAATATATGGGATAGAGGATAGGAGGTAGAGGGTAAAGGAAAGATGTTTGGGGTAGAGGATAGAGGATATAGGGTAGAGGATAGGCAATAGGGGATAGGGAACAGAGGATAGGCGATAGTGGATTGAGGATAGACTATAGAGGATAGAGATTAGAGGATAGACGATAGGCGAAAGAGGATAGAGTATATGAGATATGGGATAGTGGATTGGGGATAAAGGACTGAGGATAGAGAATAGAGGAAAGGCGACAGAGGATAGATAGGGTTTAGGGGATATGGGATATGTAATAGACGATAGAGGATAGGCGATAGGGGATAGAGGATAGGCGATAGGGGATAGGGAATACGGGATATAGTATAGAGGCTAGGCGATAGAGGACAGAGGAAAGAGGACAGAGGATAGGAAGAGATGAACATCTCTGGAAGAGATGAACAGAGAACTGGGGAGACTACTGGAGGAAATGCACAGAGAACTGGGGAGACTACTGGGGGAAATTAAGAGAGAACTTGGGAGACTACTGGAGGAAATGCACAGAGAACTGGGGAGACTACTGGAGGATATAAACAGAGAACTGGGGAGACTTACTGGAGGACATGAACAGAAAACTGGGGATACTACTGGAGGAGCATATCAGAGAACTTGGGAGACTACTGGGGGAAATGAAAAGGGAACTGGGGAGACTACTGGAGGAGATGAACAGAGAACTGGGGAGACTACTGAAGGTGTTTAAAAGATAACTGGGGAGACTACTGGAAGAAATGAACAGAGAACTTGGGAGACTACTGGAGGAAATGAACAGAGAACTTGGGAGACTACTGGAGGAAATGAACAGAGAACTTGGGAGACTACTGGAGGAGCATATCAGAGAACTCGGGAGACTACTGGGGGAAATTAAAAGGGAACTGGGGAGACTACTGGAGGATCATATCAGAAAACTGGAGAGACTACTGGGGAAATGTGTAAGGGTTTTCCTGTGGTGAAGTAGAGGACCAAAACGCAGCGTGGTTATATTGATTCATGTTTAATAAAAACAGATAAAAAACATGAACACTACAAAACAATAAACGTGGAAAACCAAAACAGCCCTATCTGGTGCAAAACACAGAGACAGGAACAATCACCCACAAACACACAGTGAAACCCAGGCTACCTAAGTATGATTCTCAATCAGAGACAACTAATGACACCTGCCTCTGATTGAGAACCATACTAGGCCGAAACATAGAAATACCCAAATCATAGAAAAACAAACATAGACTGCCCACCCAACTCACGCCCTGACCATACTAAATAATGACAAAACAAAAGAAATAAAGGTCAGAACGTGACAGTACCCCCCCCCCCCAAAGGTGCGGACTCCGGCCGCAAAACCTTAACCTATATGGGAGGGTCTGGGTGGGCCATTGTCTTAGTCCGCTTTATTGTCCGCCTCCGTGGCTTTCTAACCATGGCCACAGAGGGGTGGAAGCTCTGGACAGAGGGGCAGAAGCTCTGGACAGAGGGGCAGAAGCTCTGGAGAGAGGGGCAGAAGCTCGGGACAGAGGGGCAGGGGCTCTGGCGCCTCTGGACTGAGGGGCTCTGGCGCCTCAGACTCCGGCAGCAGCGCCAGACAGGCGGGAGACTCCGGCAGCAGCGCCGGACAGGCGGGAGACTCCGGCAGCAGCGCCGGACAGGCGGGAGACTCCGGCAGCAGCGCCGGACAGGCGGGAGACTCCAGCAGCAGCGCCGGACAGGCGGGAGACTCCGGCAGCAGCGCCGGACAGGCGGGAGACTCCGGCAGTAGCGCCGGACAGGCGGGACACTCCGGAAGCAGCGCCGGACAGGCGGGAGACTCCGGCAGCAGCGCCGGACAGGCGGGACCACCTGCAGGGAGGAGACAGAGAGACAGCCTGGTGCGTGGGGCTGCCACAGGAACCACCAGGCTGGAGAGACCTTCAGGAGGCTTTGTGTTAGGAGGAGGCACCTGAAAGACCGGGCTGTGGGGGAGCACTGGAGCTCTGGTGCGCAACCTTGGCACCACTTCCCCAGGCTGGACAACTACCCTAGCCCGGACCCTCCAGAGTGCAGGCACAGGTTGAACCGGGCTGTGGGTAAGCACGGGAGATCTAGTGCTTACTACACGCACCTCTCCCTTAGGCTCCACTCCCACATTTGCCCGGCACGAGCGGAGCGCAGGCAGACGACGCACTGCACCCTCCCAGCGCCCCGGAGACACAGCATTCAGAGCCGGCGCAGGATACCCTGGACCAAAACAGCGTACCGGCGACCAGACCCGCTGAGCAGGCACCATACACCCTGGCTCGATGCCCACACACGCATGGCATTTTCGGGGGGCTACCCTATAGCGCACCGGGCTATGGGCACGCACTGGCGACACTGTGCGCTTAACCGCATAACACGGTGCCTGACCAGTAATGCGCTGCTTATAATAAGGAGATGAACAGAGGGGAGACTCACACTGCCTGAGAATAGTGCTGTGGTAGGGGTAGGGTAGAGAGGTACGTATGTGCATGCGTGCATCCCTGCGTCAGGGTACGTGTGTCTCGTTCGATTTCCTGTATGTTTTGGCTGGAGCTCAGTGACAATGAATCTGCCTCTGTCTGTCTGTAAATATGTGCTCCAGTCTGCTTCTGCTGGATGCTGCTAGCCAGGTCAAATTAATTAGAGTGTTAGATGAGCTCTGTGTTAGATTAGCTATGGGAGGAGGAGGCTAGACAGACAGTGTACTCACACACACACAGGTCAGGAGTGCAACCATATGTCTAGTCCAATACTGCAGTCTATGTTGGTTTGCAGTGTGCATCTAGCTAACCTCTGCCTAGTGTGTGTGTGTGTGTGTGTGTGTGTGTGTGTGTGTGTGTGTGTGTGTGTGTGTGTGTGTGTGTGTGTGTGTGTGTGTGTGTGTGTGTGTGTGTGTGTGTGTGTGTGTGTGTGTGTGTGTGTGTGTGTGTGTGTGTGTGCGTGCGTGCGTGTTTCTGTATGAAGAAACAACAAACACACCAGCTAACACAAGACACTGGAGACACTGCAGAATACGGTAACACACACCTCAGAGGGAACCTGGAGACACTGCAGAATACGGTAACACACACCTCAGAGAGAACCTGGAGACACTGCAGAATACGGTAACACACACCTCAGAGAGAACCTGGAGACACTGCAGAATACGGTAACACACACCCCAGAGAGAACCTGGAGACACTGCAGAATACGGTAACACACACCCCAGAGAGAACCTGGAGACACTGCAGAATACGGTAACACACACCTCAGAGAGAACCTGGAGACACTGCAGAATACGGTAACACA